>NW_017671564.1:0-1159 GCF_001879085.1 Nicotiana attenuata | reverse complement strand
AAGGGTTTTAAGCTTATTTTGTTCCGCGAGTTTTAGTCCATTTTCCACCATTTTTAAGCAAACTTGAGAGCACTTGGACGGAATTGAAGGGGGATTTCGACAAGGTGTGATTGGAGGTAAGTTCCTTGGCCTAAATACATGAAATTATGGTAGAATTGACATGGAAATTGTTGAAATTCATCAAAAGAGGGTAAAGCTAGGGCTTGGGAATTTGGTGTTTCAAAGTGGAATTTGAGGGGTCAAATGGACTCTGATTTTGGTAAATTTGATATGTATAAACTCGTGGCGAGATGAGGAATCCGGTGATGTCAATTTTTCTGACTTTTCGAGAAGTGGGCCCGGGGCTCGGGTTTTGCCAACTTCGTGAATTTCGATGTTTTTCGAGTCTTTTCGATTGGGTTATATTCCCTTAGCCTATTGTAATGTATTCATTGTGGTTTTGGCCAGATTCGACGCACGAGGAGGTTGATTTGCGAGGCAAGGGCATAGTGAGCTAGGACTTTGGCCAGCTTGAGGTGAGTAATGGTTATAAATGATGTTCTGAGGGTTTGAAACCCCGGATTTGCACAACGTAGTGCTATGTTGAGGTGAGACACACGCCGCATGATGAGCGTGGGGTCTATTAATGCTGGGGATTTGGACTTGGTCTATCCCGATTGCTGATTCTATTGTATTTTCACTGAGACTTAATTACTATAATTATAGTTTGGCCTAGTTGCCATGTTTGGGGCCTTGTGCCGACCTGTAGAACCCTTAGGGGCATTTGTACTGATTAACCTCACTTGACTTGTTAAAAATCATACCCTCAGTCATGTTTCTAACTGTTTAATAAAATACGAACTGGCTCTAAATAGCTAAACCCAAAAAATGAGAGTAACATGTGGGCTGGAGTCCTTATCCTATCTTAGTATGCCCGATTGGCTATGTTTATATTGACTGAGAGGGGTTGAGAACCCCATTGTGAGGGTATTTGATATGTATTGGATCGGGCTGCACGCTACAGCAGTGTACATATTTATACGGATCGGGCTGCACGCCACATCAGTATATTTATATGGATCGGACTGCACGCCGCAGTAGTATAGCGCTTGGGCTATAGGAGCCCCTCCGGAGTCTGCACACCCCCAGTGAGCGCAGTCGACTATTATTATTGGAATAT
>NW_017671563.1:274806-278013 GCF_001879085.1 Nicotiana attenuata | reverse complement strand
ATCACAGCCAGAAATATACCAAGAATGATGTACGAAATACAAACACAGATAGAACTAGCCTAGCATGCTTCACGTAGGACAGTCAAAACAACTTAAGCAATTAGGCAGTCAAGTCAGCTAAACATGCTTTTCCTAATCTAGCACAAGTTATAAATTCAAGTAGAATAAGGCAAGTAAGAAAGAAACTAAATCTCAATAATTTAAGTAAAAACCGGATTTTTCATCAATCGGCTCAAGTACGCGCTCGTCACCTCACGTACAAGGCACTCAAATATCAAGGAAAACAATCCTAAGAGGAAAGATCCCCCACACAAGGTTAGACAAGCCACTTACCTGAACCGGCTCAATATCAATAGAAACCACGCCTTTGCCACGAGTATCCGACTCTAAATGGCCCAAATCTATTCAATTCAATTACATATCGTAAATAATATTGCAAACAATTTCCACTATTAAAGTTAAAGCTAGGGCGCGAAAATAGATTAAATGACCAAAACGCCCCTCAAGCCAACGTCTCGGAATTGAATAATTTTCACATCTTTGGAACCCTCGTACTCTCACGAGTCTAACCATATAAAAATCTCCCAAATCGGAGGTCAAATGCCCACTCAAAACTCAATAGTCTAGCCAATGAAGTTTTACCCCAAATTATCCAATTTTTGGTCCAAAATTCGAATTCCAATGGTGTATTTAGCTATAAAATGATGAAATATAATGAAAAGGGATCAAGGAAACGTTACCCAGATTTTCTCTTCAAAACCCACTCAAAATCGCCTTCTCCCGAGCTCTCAATCGATTTTCAAACTTATGAAATTAAACCCTCGAAATTGATATTTCTGAACAGTCATTTCCGCTTCTGCAGACAAGGGACGGCTTCTGCGGTCCCGCTTAAGCGGAAAGCCAACGGCTTCTGCGGTTTTCATTAAAAGGGGCAGGACTGCATCTACGGTAGCTGGGCCGCTTCTGCGGAAGTGGCACTGCTTCTGCGGCTCCTGAGGAAGGGGGCACAAGTTGCTTCTGCGACGTCCAAGGCCTCTTCTGCGGCACCGCTTCTGCGGTTCCCAAGCCGCAGAAGCGAAAATACCAGAAAGAAAAAATACCAGCTGCAGCAATTACTTAGAAATTTCTCCGTTAACCACCTGGAATCATCCCGAGGCCCCCGGGACCTCACCAAAAGCACCAATACCACCTAATACCTTATTCAAACCTGTACCAATCCTTTAAATACCTAAAACAACACCGGAAACTCGATTAAATCAAAGATTCAAGCTTAAGAACTACAAGTTTCTTCCAAATACGCTTTCGATCAAAAACCTAACCAAAACACGTCCGAATGACCTGAAATTTTGCACACACATCCCAAATGATATGACGGAGCTACTGCAACTTCCGGAATTCCAATCCGACCCTCGGATCAAAAACTCACTATCGAACCGGAAACTTCAAAAATTTAAACTTCGGCATTTCAAGCCTAAATGAGCTACGAGCTCCCAAAATACATTCCGAACACGCTTCCAACCCCAAAAATCACCTAACGGAGCTAACGGAACCATCGGATTTCCATTCCGAGGTTGTCTTCATACTGTTCCGACTACGGACCACTTTTCAACACTTAAGCTCTCATTTAGGGACTAAGTGTCCCAAAACTTTCCAAAACTCAACACCGAACGTCCCGGCAAACCAAAATAGCATAAATGAACTTAGGAAAAGCAGTTAATGGGGGATCGGGGCGTAATTTCCAAAAACGACCGGCCGGGTCGTTATATTTGTTACCTACGTGAGTTATTACTTCTTCTTTGGTGAATGGGAGTTTATTTTGCAGATTTTGGTCGCTTATTCTTTTTCTAGAGAGAAGCAGGAGCTTCTCTTTCTAACTTCCTTTCATTCTTTTAATACAAACCGTTAAAATGATCATATAAGAAAAAAATGTCTAGAGCAAAGCCAAAAAGCCAGCTAGCTTGCTGCTTACTTTATAATCATGTCATTAAATTAAGAAATGAAAGTATTGAAATTGTATCTCCACTCTCACCATCAAACATTTTAGCTTTAGCTTATTAATTATTAAAATAAAATGCAAATGGTACACTATTGAACATGAAAGTGTTGCTGAACTGTGATTACTTGTACCACCAGAGCACAAAAAATTATGAAAAAGCCATCAGAAATCAATGCAGCCCACTTAACAAAATAAGGAACCAAAAAGGCAATGAATTTTCACTACTAGAATTCTGGAAAAAAGCGACCAAAAAATAGCGACCAAAGTTGGTCTGCAGAGAAAAGCGACCAACGTTGGTCGCAAAACTAGCGAAAATAATAAAATAAATAAATGAAACAAATTAGCGACCAAGATTGGTCGCAATTTGGTCGATAAATTAGTCAAAATGTTGACTGGACTGGTCAGACTTGCTTGGTCAAAGGTTTACTGAGATTAGCGACCAATGTTGGTCGCTAAAGTGGGACCCACCTTAAAAATTTTAATAATTATATTATTATTTTAAAAAATATATAAAATTTAAATATATATAATTTAAACTTGGCGACCAACGTTGGTCGCTAAATAAAGGGTAGGCAGATAGCGACCAAGTTTGGTCGCTAAAGTGGGACTCAGTTATAAATTTTAATAATTTAATTTAAATGTTATATAAAATATAAATAAATCTGATTTAAATTTTGCGACCAACTTTGGTCGCTAAATTAATTTCATGTATAATTAGCGACCAAAGTTGGTCTACATTATGGTCAACAATGGTCAAAATTAAAAATCACTTTTGTATTTACTATCTAAAAAATATAAATGTAAGCCGTTAATATATATATATATATACTTACGTTGTACTATGCACTAAGTATAAGTGTATTAGGTACTATACCAAGAAAAACGTTTTAGCTTTAATTCTTTTGATTAGCATTTTCATACTTTTGTCAGTCAAATTATTGTCTGAATCCGAAGAAATATTACCAATATCCCATTAAGCTTGTACGGATCAGACTTGGAAGAAAGTTGAGAACAAAACTTCCTATTATCTTTGTCATCATAGAGTCTTATGATCCCCGTTTTATGGGAACTGCCACGACCAACGGTAAACATTCCATCACCATCAACCTTGTCACTATCAATTAAACTTCTTTTCTTCTTGGAAAATGAAGTAGAGAATTCCTCTATAATCTTTCTTTTATCTACTTAGGAAATGTTAAAATTCCTGCCTA
>NW_017671563.1:263784-271632 GCF_001879085.1 Nicotiana attenuata | reverse complement strand
GGGCCGCTTCTGCGGTCCCAAATCCGCAGAAGCGGAAATACCAGAAGCAGCAGCTCCAGCCCTTCTTCAAACTCCGAATTCGATCCGTTAGCCACCCGGAATCCACCCGAGGCTCCCGAGACCTCAACTAAACCTACCAACCAATCCCAAAACACATTACGGACCTGCTCGAGGCCTCAAATCATATCAAACTACGCTAAAATCATGAATTGACCTCCAATCCAAACTTAATGAACTTCAAAAATTCAAACTTTTATTTCCGATGTTTAAACCTATCAAATCACGTCCGATAGACCTCAAATTTTGCGTACAAGTCATATTCGACATTACAGACCTACTCCAACTTTCGGAATTGGATTCCGACCCCGATATCAAAAAGTCCACCTCCGGTCAAACTCCTCAAAAACCTTAAAATTTCTATCTTTAGCCAAATGGTTCCAAAATGACCCACGGACCTCTGAATTCACTTCCGATCGCGCCCCCAACTCCAGAATCACCATACGGAGCTATTCACAGACTCGGAATCCAAAACGGACATCGATAACACTGAAATGCATTTCAAGCCAAACTTGTGAAATTTCTTCTAAAATGCTAACTTTCACAATAGGCGCCAAAACGCTCCCGGGTTGTTCGAAACCCGAACCGGGCATACGCCCAAGTCCGAAATCATCATACGAACCTGCTGCAACCTTCAGATCTCGATTCCGAGGTCGCTTACTCAAAAATCCCATCCTAGTTCATTCTTTCAACTTTAAGCTTCCGAAATGAGAATTCTCCTGCCAATTCAACTCTGCACTTCCCAAAATTCAATTCCGACCACGCGTACAAGTCATAATACCTGAAATGAAGCTGCTCACGGCCTCAGGCTGCTGAATGGAGTGCTAAAGCTCAAAACGACCGGTCGGGTCGTTACATTTTCTCCCACTTAAACATACGTTCATCCTCGAACGTGCTGATAACTATACCAGAGTGGTCTGAAATCGCCGGTTAACTTTTCATGCAACTTCCCGTGCTACCACAACTCAGTTGAGCACATTAGCTCGATCAATTCTGAAGATATTCTTTTGTATTCAAGTTGATACGCCTTAATGCCCAATTCCAACATCCGGAATTCTATGCCCGACCTGTGTTCAACATAAGATCACCATATCGATCACTACCCGCTGTACCCAAACATGGCTGCATAACTTTGCTGAATTCACACTTAGCATCACTTTGCTCACCGGACCACAATAACACTTTCTGATCAACTTAGTTGAAATTCCACAAATCTGATGCTCCCATTGCACCCCATGACATACACAGGTCTTACTCTAACTCTTATAATGCCGCCACAACGGAAGAGATGTGCAGAAATTCATAGTCAACTGTCGAGTCAACCAATCATTGAGTCTATACTTCTGACAAGAAACATTACCACTTTCTGAACCAAATAATGATCTTTGCTCCTTAATATATCCCATATAGTCAGATTGCACTGATCCTAAATCCAACAACCTCGTCTCACCCAGTATGAACTACTCAGGCAATAAGCCATCCTGACATGACCAAAAGTCTCATATGATGCCACAATGTGCCAATAGGCTGCTAATTAGAATGCAATACAAAAAGGAAAATGAACTCTGAAAGGAACTTTAATTACCTCGCTCGCGAATCATACATGCGACGCGGGCGCACAACTGATATGAGCTTCCTTCAGAAGATAGAAAACAGAACACAATAAATAGATATGGGGAACTGTACTGAACATCACGCTGTCGCGGCGCGCAACCCGATCCAAACAACATAACCATGGCGGCGTGCCGCCAGATCCAAATATCATGCCCATGGCGGCGTGCCAACCGATCCACACGTAGAACTCATATAAGGAGATATACATCGAGCTAAATTGCTCATTACAACAAGATATCGAATTTGGTCACAAGCACGCTAAGTGCATAATACCATCCTTGAGGGGACATATAGCGCTATAAGCTACAAAACTCAAGCACAACTGAGGTGCGATATACAATCTGAATCTCAAGAGCCATTGTTGCTCATAATACGTCATTTCCACGCGGATCCTCAACACATAAACAATTTCTCAAGCCGTCTCACAACTCCCACGGCGCAACGTATCACTACATGAAATATCTGACAACGAAATAACACCCTAACTACTCCATAAGGAGCGCATTACTGGAATGAACACAACTGGCCTGACATAGAGCCCATATTCACATTTAAATCCATCCACCGACCTCAAGTCGATCCTGATCATATCAAACTAAGCCAATAGCCTTTCAAAGTTCCATACTAATTTCCCTCTTCTCATAACACACGAGAACAACCACCATAACCGGAGTACTCATCCACAGTCCACAACCCAGTAACTGAGTGCCTTCCAGGCACATATTCTCAACTTATCGATATCATCCCAATCTTCATACTTGGTTTAATTGCTTCAATCAATCAAGTGACTACATGCCACACTTATACGATCTTCCTGTGGGACTCGCTCCCACAACCTTCCGAAACACATAACAGGTCCACACATCCAAACCACCGGCCGCACTAACGTTGAAAAGCGATCAAGAATCATCAACCATGACACAGGCCCTTTTTTACAAAACACCAATCTCAGGTGACGCTGAAGACAATACCAACTTACCTTAAACATCGAAACTCCTTTCCTGCTCATCTGAGCTCGTGACATCCTTGTCCACACCGAGTTGCTACCTTGATCTTCACTGCAAATTCCATACCACTCACTGCACTCAACATGCCAGTATACGATAGAACTCGTTTTTCATCATAGCTTCGAAACCACTAATAGGTTAACACTTATCATATAAAAATTTTTCACTTGACTCACTTCAGGAGATCCATAGTTTCACACAGGTGATTTCCCATAATCGTAGAATATGCAAATCTCTAAGTAGTGGTCTAAGCCACCATTGCCCTTCCGAAAATTCTGCTTCCACATAACAAGCCATAACAGTAGAATGCTTCTGAATAACATCAATTGCGGCGGCTGAAAAGCCTGATACGCACCATCACAGATCACTCGCATAACTCGGTCACGCTGAAGGAATTGATCATTAACACCAATATGCCAAATTCAACTATGGCTAATCAATCTACCTTCTTCCAATTTATCCTTGATTGCCTTAGAGACAATACTAACTCCATCCATCACATAATATACTCCATCTGCACTCATCCCGAGTGACCCTGAATCACGAGACCATGCTGTCTCAAATCCCATGAATCAATCCATACCTTCATTGCGCGCATATTCGCACCCTCAACTGATATGCCCATTCTGCTAATCCTTCTCCGAATCCGAAGTCCTTTCTCATCTTTCTCTCAAGTGCTATACTGCAAGTCAACACATCATAGAACATTCTGAGCCTCCACTCATAAGCTGCTGTAAAGCTTGATTCTTAACTGTACTTATAGGCTCGAAATCATTAGGCACCATACCTTACCTCTTTTGAATCCGTTAGGACCGTTACTGAGAGCCACCCGCTCTGACTTGGTCCCGAATATAATCAACTACATAAATCTTATAACACATGAATACCCTCTCGACGAGGCACCCGGCAGAATCACTTCCTTTGGAACCCGCACCTTTACAAAGCGCAATCCTGAATCCTTCCCCAAGTCTGAACATGGGCCAATAAGGTCAACGATAGCCCACCTTTAATAATTTCCTTTGCTCAAATTACCACTTATGGTCTTTTCTCGTAGCTGAAATAACCCATCGATATGCTAATAACCAGAAACCTCGCAAGTAGTTAACCATGCAACCCCATCATAGGCGGTGGAACTTTCCCACTTAGCTCGAAGCCACTATTACACAACTCTGGAATTTACCAGGATTCTTAATCTCCTATTGACACAATCCTTGCGCAATCAACTGCCAACATGCTCGATATCTTACTATAGAAAACCCCCTTTTTATACCCAGAATCATCAACAACATTCGCACGACCGATCCCTTCGCTGTATAGCCAATAGAATCATTCGCAGAATCTCGCCAACCACGCGATCGCTAACCTGCTCACATGGATTAACTACCTGTAGAAATCACTCCCGACATCTTCCAGCGCTGCTACACGGGGTACAATCACTACGACATCAACAACCCGTCCTGAGTCTGAGCTCACTCTCCAGCTGCACAGGTCCATTTACCCCTCGTGGACATTATTTAAATGTGCGGCAACATCCATCCAATTCAAAGTTATGTTGTATCCTTCTATATTTCAGCGGCTCCCTTCCTTTATATTAAATCTCCTGCCGGACAAGAACCCCTACTTCAAATTAGATCCGTAGACCCCAATAACAAAACACTAATATTCTCAAACCAGCCCACATCTGACCATCCTTAGTCCGCTTGCCTTTCCCCTGCAGGGAATAAAATACTGAATCTCTTGATTAAGCACTGATTAAACCTCCCTTCAAGTCATTCACTACCCCGACACATGGGCAAACATCCTACCATTATATCACTACTGCGGAATAGTCATTCATAGGCATCATGGCAACTTGTGCCTAGCCCTAAATCCCTCAGAAATACCGTTACTGAGCTAAAACATTAAAATATTCTTCCATAAGGCAACGATAATAATCAAATCAACTACACCGGGAGAAACATCCCGCACCACATTCATAGTACCGTTATGATTCTTCAATTCTCGATTTATAACAAGCGCTTTGCGTCGCGTAAGATTGAGTAGGAATGAATTAAAGGCATACGCCTCCAAGGATCAAATCACACGGTAAGGAATCAAGAAGGGAAGTACTCCTAACAGTCCTGCAGCCTCCCGAGGATAAGTACAGACGTCTCCGTACCGATCTGCGAGACTCTACTAGACTTGCTCATGACTCGTGAGACCCTAGGAACCTAGTGCTCTGATACCATGTTGTCACGACCCAAAATCCACAAAGGGTCGTGATGGCGCCGGACACCGCTGTCAGGCAAGCCAACCAAATGCTTAATTAAACTCCAATTTTAACAATTTTGAAAACCAAGATTTTTCCTCTAAATTTCATAAGTAAAAAGATAACTGCTTCAATTCAACTTAAATACTAGCAATCAATACAAGAAAATTTAAAAACCATCCCAGAACCCGGTGTCACAAGTGCATGAGCATCTATTGATAAGGATACAAAATACAATACAACATCCATCCGGAATACAGTGGACAAAAAGAAAATACAATTTGCAGGAAGGGACTT
Organism: Nicotiana attenuata; assembly: GCF_001879085.1. Classification (NCBI taxonomy): domain Eukaryota; kingdom Viridiplantae; phylum Streptophyta; class Magnoliopsida; order Solanales; family Solanaceae; genus Nicotiana; species Nicotiana attenuata. The sequence continues at coordinate 266,409 of NW_017671563.1, read as the reverse complement.
TACTAGCTGCGGGCCGCCTCGAATAATGCAACTCACCAAGTCCCCGAATCATCCGTGCTGCTATGCTCAGTGGGCTGCTAGAGATAAATATACATGTGCAACAAAGATGCACAGAAGTGTAGTATGAGTACGTAAACAACATGTACTCAATGAGTATCCCGTCTAATCTCGAAGAAGTAGAGACGAGATGGTCAACTTCGACACTTACTAGAGGTCAGTTGACAATATACTAAAAATGTGAGGAAATCATGGATTTATATAGCAGTCCTAATTCACGAAGTCAGAAAACAGGTAAACAACCTTCAACAAACAATCAAGGATTTTCAAGGTTTACTCTTTATTATCTTATCAATTTATATCAAGCCACGAAGAGCACATTTCACATTTAAAATTCTCAAGCAACAATATAACATGCGCAAATCACACCGAGGCGACGGCCCGATCCAACAGAAATAAACTGTGCACTTGTCGAGGTTCGACGGCGCGCCTATAGATGTATCTATTTAATCTACCGAGGCGTTCGGCCCGTTCCATAAATAAACACATACCCTGCTCGCGAAACATGCATGCGACGTAGGTACACATAGAGATGCATGCTCAATCAGTCAATTAAGAACTTATCGGGAATATTTACCCAAATAAAACAATTTCTATTTTTAACAATTCAGGAAAAATGATGTTTAATCTCCTTTTAAATTCATTTACTAATCCAAGGTGATTTAAGCAATTCAAGCGATCAATAGGTTCATAAATAATCCAAGTATAGCATGCTTTTGGGTCCTAACTACCCGGACAATGGCATAATAGTAGCTACGCACAGACTCTCGTCACCTCGTGCGTACGTAGCCCTCTCAAATAGGAGCACATAATCAATTATTTCACCTATGGGGACAATTCCCTCTTACAAGGTTATAAAGGAGACTCACCTCGCTCCGAAGATCCATAACCGGCATTCCACGCCCTTCCGAAGACTCTAGTTGATGCACCACGCTCCAAAACTAGCCAACGGTTACGCAATTCTATTAATATATGCTCAAATATTCATTACAATCTAATTTATAGCAATTCCTAACTCCGATCGAAAGGTTGACCAAAATGCCCTCGGGCCCACGTGCCTGGAATCCGAAATTTTTTGAAGATAAAGATTACCCATGACCTTAGGAACTCAAATATATAATTTTCACTAAATTCCATACTCAATATCGTGGCTAAATTCCAAGTTTACTAATTTTCTAGGTTTTCCACCAAAACCTCAAATTTTTACTAATTTAAATGCTCAAATCCATACATATTTGATGTATTTAACTCAAGATAGGTGGGCATAACTTACCTTAACGTTGATGACGAAAATCCCCTCTTGAAGCTCCCCAAAAATCGCCCAAGCCATGTAGAATATGAGAGAAATGGCCAAATCCCGACTTTAAAACAACCTTCTGCCTCCAGCTATTTCCGCTTCTGCGGAAGAAATTCCGCTTCCGCGGTCCCGCTTTTGCGGACCATCAGCCGCTTCTGCGGCTTCCACTAGGCCGCCCATTTTCGCTTCTGCGTTCCCCTTCCCGCAGATGCGGTCCCGCTTTTGCGGAACTTTGATTGCATCTGCGGTCCACGAGCCCCTGGCAAAATCCACTTCTGCGATGCCTCTACCGCAGGTGCGGTTCCGCATCTGCGGAAATATGACCGCATCTGCAGTCCTTCATCTTCTAGCCCAAAACCGCTTCTGCGGTTGGATTGCCGCATCTGCGGTATCGCATCTGCGATCCGAAACCGCAGATGCGGTTATGACAGCAACCAGCAAGCCTCAATCTTCCAAAATTTCCATTTTCGGTCCGTTAACCACCCGGAATCCACCCGAGGCCCCCCGGGACCCCAACCAAACATACCAACCAATCCCAAAACACATTACGGACTCGCTCGAGGCCTCAAATCACATCAAACAACGCTAAAATCATGAATCGACCTCCAATCCAAACTTAATGAACTTCAAAAATTCAAACTTCTATTTCCGATGTTTAAACCTGTCAAATCACGTCCGATTGACCTCAAATTTTGCGCACAAGTCATATTCGACATTACGGACCTACTGCAACTTCTGGAATCGGATTCCGGCCCCGATATCAAAAAGTCCACCTCCGGTCAAACTTCTCAAAACCCTTCAAATTTCTATCTTTAGCCAAATGGCTCCAAAATGACCTACGGACCTCCGAATTCACTTTCGATAGCGCTCCCAACTCCAGAATCACCATACAGAGCTATTCTCAGACTCGGAATCCCAAACGGACATCGATAACACTGAAATGCACTTCAAGCCAAACTCAAGAAATTTCTTCAAAAATGCTAACTTCCACAATAGGCGCCAAAACGCTCCCGGGTTATCCAAAACCCGCACCGGGCATACGCCTGTTGATACCCAATTTTTCCCTAAGTATTTCTTATACCTAAATATTTTTTAAAATAGCATATTGGTGCATATATAAGCACATCCAAGAGTTTTGACATTTTTTTTGATGATTTTAAAACCAACTATCGTCTATTTTTTACACAACAAAATCCAATAATTATTTCCAAAATTATCATTTTGGTGAATAATTCATTTTATTTTCACATTTACACCTAAATATAATTAAA
>NW_017671563.1:222078-263759 GCF_001879085.1 Nicotiana attenuata | reverse complement strand
TTAATTTTTCGCAATATTTTTTACAAATTTGTTTGATATTTTAAAAGCTAAAATTGCATGTAATTGCCAATATAGCCCCTCTTTGATGATTTTATGACATTTTACGTTTTATATAATGTGAAGGTCCCAGCTATTTTTTTATATATATTTATATAGTATTATGTTATCCATACGTTCTTAATTGTTTTATTACAAATGACATATTCAATTTTTATAAAATTAAAAGGCGAAAAAATGCGCATATTTACAATTTGGCCTTATTGCATTTCAATTTTCAGACCATATTTGGCACTCCATTCTCAGCCCCATTTAAAAACCCCAATTACCTCTGCCCATATCTACACGTCTTACCCGACCAAGACAAATTTATATCACAACCAAAGCTCTTCCCATTGACCCGTTTAATCCAGACCGTTGATCCTTTTAGATTCAAACGGCTGCTCCTTGTCCTTTCCCTTTTTTAATTCAAAAGACCCTAAACTACCTATATTTTCTCACCGCCGCCCCTGAATCCTCTCTCTCATCAACTCTCTCTCAACTAACCCAAACGCCTAGACCGCCGCCTCTCCTCGCGAAACCGCTATCCATGGCACTTCTCAGGCTCATCGGACGGCCTGTATAACTGGTGCCTCTCATGGTCTCTGTGTGTCGCTTCTAAAGTCAATGACGATCATTGAAGGGATTCCGGACCCGCCTTGTCGAATGACTGTTCTCCGGTGTCTTAACCTTTGTACGGCCAGTCGTGCTATTCGAAGTTCGATCTTCGACTCTACTTCTCAGACTATGGTTTCCAAAGCCCTATCTGTACCTGGGTTTCTTACACCCTAATTCTTAAGCTTCCTCCGATTTTATTTTTAGATCTTCTGGATCTATGTCGTTGTGTGAACCTGCTATGTCGTTTTCTCGAAGATCTTAATTCTTGCTTTTCAGAAATTCTTTATTTCTGTCCAACTAGGGTTTTCATGTCAAGTTATTTCAAATCTCTTCTCTGATTCCTCGACATGTATTTACGCTGTGTTTTGTTTTGTTACTATTAGCAATGTTTGAAAACCCTAATTTCTTGGATTTTGATTGAGTTTCTTGGTCTGTTTGTTAATGGTTTTGCTTGAGTGCCTTATTTTTATCTTGGTTAAGCATGTTGAAAACCCAATTTTGGGCTTATCCAAGTTCTGAAACCATTGTTATGTTGTTTTATCTGCTTTATCTCTTCTCTAAATTCGATTGAGTCATGAAAAACCCTTAGTTTCTTTGGAATTATCAATTTCTTTAAGTATGTTTGTGCAACCTCGTCGGTTGAAAATCTGCAGTATGCTTCGATTCTCTGACTATTTTGGTTCTGAGTTCTTTGCATGCTTCTGATCATCTTCTTCATCTTATTGTTAAAACACTTGAAACCTTGACCATCATGCCTTCGAAGTGTTCTTCTTTTGAGTTATACTACTATGCTGTTATTTTGCATAAATTGGCTCAACGTGTCTAATTTTATCTATGGCATCATTATATATTACTGAGCCTCCTTACTGTGCATTGATTCTCAAAACTGGTTTGATCAAATTTTTCAAAACTTTCCTTTGTGAAATGCTGATTTCTTACTCGCCTTTTAAGGCAAATGATTTCTTTTCCCTTGATTGGCCTTCCCTGAAATCTTTCCCAAAAAATAATTTGAAACCTATGTACTTAGACTTAATTGCACCATATATTACCTTACTGCTTCTCTATGCGCAACAAAGCCATTCTAATCTTACAAGGCTTATTCTCCCTTTCCTTAGTTAAAATCCTGAGTTAGTATCCGTTTGAATAAGAATCCCCTGATTAAAGAGAGTCTTATACTAATTGATTCTGATTTGTGACCATTGCCATATTCTGTGATAGAACTTTACTTGCTATAACCTTATTTCTCTACACGTTTTCAAAGCTATAAAATACTCGCCTCCCTTTTCTTTGAACCACAATAACAACAGGAACACCATCTGAGTTCACAATTTCCAATTTCACTTAAAACTCATCTCTTTTGATACTTGTGCTCTGTGACTGTGTTTACTTTACTTTCTTTGCACTTCTTTTGACGTTCTCTGCTCGGTATGGTCTCAGTTCAGTTTACAGCCTCAACAACAATGTGTTTAATTCTGCCTATTTCCTTTAGTTTGATATTTGTATTCCCTTCTCCTTTATATTTATGCAAATTTAAGTTATGTGTGTACGATCATTGTTTGTCATGGAATTGATACTCTGTTTGAATCCCCTTACCCTTTTACCCTTTTGTATGTGAGTTTATTGTTCGGGCCATAGCAACACGCCGAATATTGCTGTCTTATGATCCTGAAGCTGGTTCATTGAACTCCCAACTCAATAAACAGATTCCCACTTCCCATATCTCACCCTTATGTTGCTTGAGCCTTGCAAACTTAAGGTCTTGATAGTGTCGCTTAATCAGCTATTCCAGACCTTGTTTGGACCCATTCAAAAAGGTCATGCTCCCTAAACTTAGTTCATCTTCTAGGCAAGTGGTCAGGGGATTGTGCCGGCCTGCCTATGGCTAGTATGACCACCACTTGTCATGGCCCCCTTAATTTCTCTTTCACTTTGCACTTACTGCCCTAGCTATAAAGTCCTGCCCCTCTCTTGCAAGCCATGCTTTGGACCCCTGAGCTCCCTCTTGAACTTGGATTGCCTGAGCGGCTGGCTATTCACACAACCTACACCATCTGTTCATAACGCATTCCCGGTGTAAGCATATGCCTGAATCCCTGAGTTCTTTGAAACTTTGAAACACCCTGATGATGAGAAGGCTTTGTCGAGATCTGGACCCCCGGAGTTGGATGAAATACATATTATTGGGCATTAAGATTGAATTAAGCCGCTTGATCTAAGCATGTTAGTGTTTTGATTGTATTTTTATTATTTCAGTCTGATTTCATTGGTTGTAATAATTTGTAGTAGAACTCTGGGAAGCTAGTAAAAGGAGTGTGGAGGGTTTTTACTTTCTTGCATCAATTAAATAGGGTAGATATCATGACTTCTAGGACTTGTAATTTTCTTACGAGGAAATACATGCACATACAGATGGTTCGAATGTTTCTGATTAAGTCACCTAGATTACCATGGCCTATAGCGTTTAACGTTAATTATGGAATATAAGTCATCTCAGATCCTGGCCATATAGACCTTAACGTTCCATTCGTAAATCATGCATATTAGGAAAAATATCCCTATACGGGAATGCATGATGTGCCATTAGGCAAACTGTAGGGTAAGTAAATTATAATTACCTCTTCCTTAACAGACCTTTTTTATCAGTACAGATATCATAGGATTCACGCATCAAGTTCGGTCCGATTCTTCTTAAGCAATAAACAATCTGTAACTGACTCTAATGGTGCTCAATGTTTCAGCCTTCAATCTTTTTTGGCCGGAAAAACTCATTTTGAATCAGTATACATTTGAGTTTTTGCAAATCAGCCACCTCTTTTCTGAAACATGGTTTTCTTCTCTAAAATTCGCTTAAACATTTCCAACTAAGTGTTTCGGTTCTTCCTGAAATTGTCTTTAAAACAGTTCTGCAGTTGACCTCTTTCGCTTAAGTTATTTCTGGACTCTGAACTCCTTATATGTTTTATACTCATGATTCTTTAAAACTTATTATTCTAAACTGACCTCTGCACTCTGTACTTTCCGCATTAGACTACTTTTCTAGAACTAGTACTTTCTAAATCAACTCGCTTAAAATACCTTAGGTCTGAACAATTGGATCCAAAGTTGCCTAATGTGGGCTTCGCCTGTCTAAATGTATTATCAAACCAGTCGCTCCTGCTTAATTTTTAATTTTTAAAGACCATAACCAGTATGTGTAAAGGCATGCAAACTAGATGTTATCTGATTTACGGGGTTTATGTGAACCTTACCTGTTTGGCTTTCACCTCCCCCTACTGTTAGCATTGTTTGTTAATTGTCGGATTTAGAATTTTTGTTCCTTTAAACTCCATTAAAGGCCCCAAAAATACGTGATGACGCACAGGAGCCAAGTCACCACCAAAATACCACACCTACCCATTCACCTCCAACTCTACATATCAGCCTAGTCCCAAATTACAAAGCACCCGCCAACTTTTCCGTATCACCTCCCGGTTTACCAGTCCTCTCCACATCGTCTCACATATCAACCCACTTCCACCCATATACTCTCAACCAGCACCTGATTTGTACCAAGCTTATAACACCAAACCCTCTCACTACAGTCACCACCCACTACGCCACAAATTTTCCAAGGCTCAGGAACCAGAATTTCGACCGAAAACCTCCCAGACAATACACAACCCAATCGCAGAAACCAATTACCAGCTATATTTACAGACATTCAAATCCTCCAGTTACGTCACTCCCATCCCACCAATCTCCAGAAAATTCCCTTCCCACATGGAGTCAACCCCAACAAACCTGTGCGTATCACTCGCGCATGAAAGGACACCACCCTGACGAGGTACCGTTCATTAAAAGATAAGATTCAGACCCTGAACGACCAACCAAGGTCATTGTGAGGCAAAGGAGCCTTGCTCCTAAATGTCCGCCCAACAACCCTACTTGCCTTGATCACAAGGTGAACGTATCATATGATGACGGTCGGAGCATGATTGGACCCTAAAAGGTCGATTAAGGTTTTGATGCTGAAGGGATTGAACCAAAGAAGCCCGAAGTTTACCCTGCGAACCCAATATGTGTACTGAATCAGCCCTCCAAAGGACGACGAAGTAAATATGTTCGTTAACCAGCTTGAATTTGAACGCCCTCCTTTCTACAAAGGCGTCTGGCAGATCAGGCTTGAACTTTTGGTTCCGAAAGACACCTACACCCTTGAAGTTGCTGTGTTACCACCAAGAGCTGCTTATTCCTAGGGTGTAGTAATTGACTGACGTAACACCGTTCCACTTCAAACACCTGAATACCCTGGGATTACACTGCCGGAAGCTAGGAGCGAAAGGAAAGACAAAGACAGGAGAAGCCATTGCTGCACCAGGAATGACTAGAACTAGGAGGGTCTACACCCAGAACACCAGCAGAATCCAGTAAGCAAGTCCGGACGTCCCATGGGACTGGAGGCCCGACGACCTGTGGAGGAAAATACGAGGCTAAGGAATATTCGAATCACATCTGAACAGATTGAACCAAAACGCCGGGCACAGATATCTATCCTGGGCCTTGGCAAAGTTCAGACCTCACAAGAATGCACCTAATGAATGATACGATCGAAGCCTATGTGCATCCCAGCAACCTATAAACGGGAGGGTTGAGATGGCGACATTATGTGCGGGCAAGTGCTGGTAAAAGCCATAAAATAACCGTCTTCCATGAAGACGAGTTGCCACCAGAAAGGTTTGAGCCACAACAAAGGCACTGCACATCACCGATTGCAATGCGAAGATTACTTCATCACCAGATTAGTCCTAATCGCATGGAGAGGTCCAGCCCTCACAATATGTGCCCACTTGTAACTTCTCAGGAACTCTGGGAAAAGGCCTAAACACGAGATCAAAGACGGTGGCCATCAATGTCCAAAAGCCTTCGATGTGATCCCAGAAATCTACTACTATTTCCTTTGGGGGGGAGAACATTACCCGTGCTGCAAATGGGGCCAACGTGGTTCGGACTCAGACTTCAAGTTAATAGGACGGTCCCGGCATCCTACAACTTGCCTTTTAGACGCCCCTGGATACCACGCATGCCGGTGAGCTGTAGACACGAACCCCGCTTTGCATCAGGCCAGGAAAATTCGAATGGACATTACCAGGATGTGATCATGCGATGGCACGGTAGTAATCCCATATATAGTCCGCCACCACCCAATGATCGCGCCGCCAGAAGGAGAATATGCGAGAGACATACCACCACATCGAAAGGTCAACGCTGTGAACAAAGGACAAAATGGTGGAAGACAACAAAGATTGAAAGACATCTTAAATTGGTGTGGGTACACCATCGAAAGGGACTCGGCAAAATCTCCAGGATCACTAGCCCATCCACTTGAAAAAAGTCATGGCACACTACTTAGTGGCTTTAGATACGGGCTATACTTGGGAAAGAATTCCAGAACTGGTCGCCACCCATGGCGCGGCCCTACTATCCATTAGGATTTCCAATACCTAGCCTGGATCAAACCTCCAGCCAGGCAGAATACTATATATGGGTTCCGAAGAAAGAACGATTGCGGCCCATGAAGAATTGTTCCTAGAGGATGATGATATGGACGTGTTGTGTCTTTTTTAGGAGGATGGGAGAATGGCCCCTTCCACCACAAGCCGCAAGCAAAGGAACGCCTCAGCAATGCGTCCAATAGACCGTCAGGGCCCACCCATCTCTCTTTAAAATATAATATTTGGATTAGAGACCAAAGTTGGTCGCTTTTTTATGATTAATAATAAATAAATAAATAACGTATTTTACATTTAGAGACCAACTTTGGTCGCCAAAATTATATTATTAAAATAATAAAGCGACCAAAGTTGGTCGCTATAGTCAATACCCGGAATATTTGGTCCTTTTACCTTAGAGACCAAAGTTGGTCGCTACGACCAACTTTGGTCCCTAAAATAAAGGGACCAGCAATATAGCGACCAGGCATGTTTGGTCGCTTTTTGGTCGCTTTTAGGCCTATAAGCGACCAACTTTGGTCGCTTTTTACCGGATTTCTAGTAGTGAATTCGATTTCAATGAATAACCCACTCTTTTGGCATTAGTGAGGACAACTAATTTAGCATACTGATCTCATGAGTAACTTAATATGCATTCAGCAATGATAATGTCTAGTGCAAAACGAATCAAAAAGAACAACTACAGTATCAATCATTAGCTAATTGAATCGATATTTGCTAATGTGATTCAGGCATAGCTTAGTAGTCTGTTAACAAGCTCAATGAAATATTCTAGAAACACTATTTATTAATAATGAAAGTTCTCCCATAGACATATCAAAAAGTTCAAAGAAGACTTTATCCTTGAACGCAATCACAACTTTCAACAGAATTCAGAAGCATGAAGTAGAGTTGACTCCTATTCATCTTTGGTGACATGGCTATAGACTGTGTACGTGATTCCAATCATTACAAACGTTGTGTAGGTTTCTGTATGCAAAGTCGAACGAAAAAGTTCCCAAAATATTATCCGTACCCCTAGAAAGTCAGAAAAAGGCCAAAACCAGATACACATTCCGACACAGGAATGGACAGTGATCAATATGAACACAGAGAACGGTTTCCAGTGTATTTCATGTAATTTGACACATGCATTATATTCTAATACGTCATTGAATCCATTTGTAGCAACACTAAACTAAAATCTGCAAAAGGGCCTGACGGGAATTAAAGAAGAACAAAGAAGCATACAACAATGCTTTTTATAAATTGAAAAAAAAACAATAATACTTTAATCATTACTTAAAAAGAAAGAAAGACCAGCATTATTCGACACATACTCCGCGAGAAGTATTTAATCATCAATATTAATACTACTTTACTCTTCAACCTTCTATCACTTTTTTCTTCCCTTACTTTTTCTTTACTAAATAATATGGAGTTGTAAAATACATGATTAAAGCATGCAAATATAACAATTGTACTTTGTAGCCAGCCATATGCCCATACAGTTACCAGTTTTCACTATTAATCTTAGACTAGCTATAGAGTTTATTATTGCGAGAGATAGATATATCATCATGGGTATATATGTTCCAGCTTGACTAAAATATATCTGTGACGACCCGGTCAGTCGTCTCATGAGTTACCGCTCCGTTTCCCCCATTTCTGCTTCTTTATGCTTCGTTATCCGTGTTTCATGTGATCAAGTTGATTAGTTTGCGTTCGGAGAGGATTTGGTAAGAAATGAGACACTTAGTCTCTTTTAAGAAGGCTTAAGTGGAAAAGTCAACCGGATGTTGACTTATGTGTTAGAGGGTTCGGATGTGAGTTCTGATGGTTCGGCTAGCTTCGGGAGGTGATTTGTGACTTAGAAGCGTGATCAGAATGGGTTTTGGAGGTCCGGAGTAGAATTAGGCTTGAATTGGCGAAGTTGATATTTTGGCGATTTCTGGTTGATAGGTGAGATTTTGATCCGGGTGTCGGAATGGAATTCCGAGAGTTGCTGAAGCTTCATTATGTCATTTGGGATGTGTGTGCAAAATTTCAGGTCATTCGGACGTGGTTTGGTTGGGTTTTTTATCAAAAGCGTGTTCCGGAAGTTTTTAGAAAACTTAGGCTTGAATTCGATGTGAATTGGTGGATTTGGTGTTGTTTGAGGTGTTTTGATGATTGGAACAAGTTTGAATGAGGTTTTAGGATGTGTTGGTACTTTTGGTTGAGGTCCCGGGGGCCTCGGGTGAGTTTCGGATGGTCAATCGAACCATTTTCGGAGTTTGGAAGTTGCAGAAATTGAAGGTTCAGTGTTGCAGAGATTTATCTCTTCGCGTTCGCGAGAGGAGCCTCGCATTCGCGTAGAAGGAATTTGGAGGGCAGTAATTTAAGTCTTCGCGTTCGCGCTTGAGGGCTCGCGTTCACGAAATGCTGGGAGCTGATGCTTCGCGTTCGCAGGAGGTCGTTCGCGTTCGCGTATAAGGATTTAGGTCCAGGAGCAGTTGTTCTTCGCGTTCGCGTATGTGGGACCGCGTTCGCGTAGGTATATAAGGCTAGTGCATCTCGTTCGCAGGGAGTAGGTCGCGTTCTCATAAGGTTGATTTTGGGAAATTAAAAAGTGTGCTTCGCGTTCGCGAGGCTGAGGTCACGAACGCGATGAAGAGAGGTCAAAACTGGGCGGAAAGTTTATAAGTTATTTCATCCGCGATTTTGAGTCATTTTTTCTCCATACACTACAACATTTTAGGCCTATGACCACCCCGAAAAAGTGTTGCCTAAACTAGCAAAAATGTGGCCTTTGATCAAAGGCCACACTTTTCGACTTTAGGCAACGCTTTATAGGGGGTGGCCAAAACTAGCGTAACCTTTGACCTACGGGCATGCTTTTCAACTGTTGTCTTACCATCCACGCTTAAAAGCGTGGCCTATTAGATAACAAAGACAACGTTTATTACACCCCATATGGGAACACTTTTATACCTTACAGCTACACTCGGAAAACGTGGCCTTTGTTAACTTATAGGCCACACTAGTTAAGCGTGGCTTCTAAATGGACAATTACAAAACATGGCCTACAAACATATGGCCACACTATTAAAGCGTGGCAATTTGGCTAGAGTATATAATTTATATTTTAATTATTTTTAAAATTTACATTTTGCATAATACACTGTAAGTACAGTTATTTTAAACATATGCGTTATTATCATATATTTTGATGATATAAAGAACTAAATTAGCTAATAAGTACCAAAAAAAATCAAATGAATACACATACTAATAAAACAATGAGTCAAATTGCCCATTAATAGTAAACTTTACAAAAGTGAATATATTCATATAATATCATGAATATTAGACATCCAAGTTATCCAAAAAATCTTCGCATTCACATTAAGATCAAATTGACTTTCCGCCACCATTTCCAGTTGCATCACCCACATTCACCTACACATAAAAGAAATTATAATTGGATAGAAACTAAACTTTGATCATTCGTCAAGAAGAACAAAGACTAGGATAACATATAATAACACCATGTTTTGGATATTTTTCAGTCACATATAAGTAAACTAGATGTGTGTTGCTCAGGCTGAGCCCGGGCCCGACATATTGGTCCATGAAATATAAAATATATTAATATATTTTATTTTTACTTAATAAAAAGTAAAGAAACCATGTAAATCCAAATATGTCAAAGCAATACAAGAACGTTGAAAAGTAACAAAGAAATGCCAGAAACATGAGATTTGCTTGAGGGAATGTGCACCGGTAAACAGATGAAGCACCAAAGTATTACACCATGTTATGTCCAATTTAAATTGCACAATACAAAACCATATACATCAGTGACTCTAATCTGTCACCCAAGATAGGCTCGTTCTCTTAGGAAACTTGAGAAGTAAGAAAAGATAAATAAGTTGAAGGTAAGTGTTGGATTTCCTAAATGAAATATGGTTTTATTATTTTTGAGCTTTGAAGATTCTTCAGTGTGTGGCTATCTATAGACCAGGGTCCAAGAACTTGAGACGGCACTTGAAGGAAAAGAAAAAGATAATGAAAATTTGAGAACTTTGAGAGCTGCCAAGAAAAACTGAGTTGTATCAAGGAAGCAAAGAATCCAAAGTTGACCGACGTTCATATGAGAATCAGAATAAGGCACCTGCTGCAACAGAAGTAGATTTATGCATAGTCACTGGCTCATGCGATGATTTATCTAGACCAAGGAGAAAAAGAAAGTATAAGTCTAAGGAAAAGAGTATACAAAACACGGCAGAAGATATTATAACTGGTGGAGTCAAGTGCAGGGATTAGAAAATAGGGATGGAATCTCAGGTTCAAGGAATTCCCCTGTTATTATTCTTGACGATGATACTGATCTTCCGCTTCTAGATGACGTTACACAACTTATTGCTCTGCTTTTACTCTCTTGGCGGAGATTTAAGTTCATTTGGTGAAAAGAAAATCAGTCAACAAGTACTTGATTCCTCTAACACTGAGAGAAAATCCCAGGATATACCTGCTTTTCTGGTGGATTATTAGGTCCTGATGGGACTTACTGGCACTTGAGAAAATGGTGCAAGAAGGTTAAGGACAATAGATCTGGATCACTGTCTTGAGGATTGCAAGGATCAGGTGTGACTGCTGTTGATTTGATTGCTGCAGGAGCTGACGGTAGAGGCGGTTGGATCAAAGTTCTGCGATCAATGAATCCGGGATCATTGGCAGCTCTTAACACCTTTATTTGCTTATAAATGATACATGTTCAGTTGCTGCTCCTACCTTTCTGTTACAGTTACTAAGCAAACTTAACTTCATGTATATTACATACATGGCACAACTCGTAAATGGAAGCACAATCAAAGTTATACTTGTACTTACTAGTATTTATGGAACTCTTCCCATAGTTGTATGAAGTAGCTTATGTATCTACTTGATTAATTGTTTATGAAACTGTTTTAAAAGACTAAAGCTATAAAAGTGAAGGCTTATTTGTTTATTTTCTCAGCAGGATAAAAATGAGAGTGTCCTCATTCAAGAGATACAAGTATGACATGAAATCAAGTAGTTCCCAGTCTCAAGGATGCTTGCATATAGATAGCTTCTTCAGAAGAGCCAGTAGATAGCCTTATAATCTGTAGCACTTGATCAAATCAAATTTGTATCAGACACTTGTATCACAGGAGGAGAACCACAATAATGCTTACCATATATCCGACAATATTCCAGAGAAAGATCACAGGGATATCAAAATATATTTCAATAAAATGTTTACCTTTTGAGAAGATTCATTAAGTAGGTTGCCCACAAGTTCTTCCGAAGCAGTTATAAGTGGCTATATGTACCGATGAGGACGCTCATAAAAGATAAAACAAATGAATAAAAAAAAACAAATGAAAGAAAATTATGATTTGTTAAGGAACAAAAGGGTCTCATAATGCAGTTCAATTTCTTGGATTCATATAATTCACTTCATCAAGCATGCAAGCAATAACTTATCGAATATAAATGGCTGCCTTAGGTCTATTGGAGCAATCGAGTGAAATAAAAGGAGATTCAACGACAAAATCTAACCTAGCAGATATTAAATAGACACAAATTGGAAACAGGAAAAGAGAGATAATTTTAGCTTCATTACACTCTCTTAGCGAAATGCCATTTTCCTTCTCTTTTCTTTGGGCCAGAGTTTAATGTGCTAGTGAATTACTTTATCATATAAGTAGTCCGGCAGCAGAAGCTCCAACTACAATTTATTGTTAGTACCTATGGCAATATTGAAAATGTAAATGATAAACTCTAGGTAGTAGACTGGATGAATTAAGCCATTGACATGTGAAGATGAAAAAATAAGCTAACCTTTTATTCCTCTTTTGTTCTATAATAAGTAAAATATGAATAACTTACCACAGTATCTCTGTAAGCAACATGAACATCAAATATGAAGCTTCAAAGCTGTAAATTATAGTCCAAATCCATGTGAAATGAGATGTCCATATAGTTACTAATATTAGAAAAGATTTAACAAATATTAGACGCAAAAATGATAAGTTTATTTTCTTCCCTTTTATTATCATGAACCTAGTTTACAATTTTTTAGCAGTGAAATCAAAATTAGCTTAAAATAACCAGCTAGAACTTAATTCAGTTATCATCAAAGCAGAAGTGCTTCAGGTGGCAAATCTTCCAACTATAATTTCAGACATATATATGCTTACATATTCATCACACAAATGCGCAGATAAAATACTCAAAAAGAAGTTTCTATAAATTGAAACCTGTTATACATTCTCTCTTCTGGTGAACATAAAATTTCCGGAATTTACTAATGGCATCAAATGATGTACTCTTTATCTTACTCGCCTCGGCTTCCATCAACCTCATTGCCCCTACTACAAGCCCATCTAATTCTTTTTTTACCCGTTGAACATAAAATTAGAACAAATTAAGTAGTTATAGTAAGTCATTTTGCCAACTTCAGTATAGATCGTAAGTAATAATTTACATGACATAAATGCATTACTGACCTTGCAAAATTCTAAAAAAGTATGTAAAGAATAAAAGTCATATTTTTCATAAGTGTCGAATAAATATTACCAATGCCACGCGTACTCTTGCAAAATTAATAGATCCCATCCGATGCCTCTACTTTTGTTTTTTCCTGTTTTCAGAATTTTTATTGCACCTGGCCTAGCACCAAAAGAAGTTTACTAATTAATAAATCAAAAAGGAAAAAGAATATAATGCAACAATATGTTCAAGAGTAGAAATGCACAGTATAATCTTACTTGGACATCTGAATGTGCAGAAATGCAGAACGTTCTGCAGAAATGCATAAAAAAAACTATGCAGAAATACAGAATCGCAGTGCAAAAATGCATGAACTGTAGAAATGCAGTGCAGAAATGCAAAAATACTGTGCAGAAAGCAGAGAATGCTAAAACAATGTGCAGAAACGCAGAAATTGCTGGAATGCTATGCGAAAATGTAGAAACACTATGCAGAATTGCAGAAATTGCCGAAACGCAGTGCAGAAATGCAGAAAATACAGAAAAACTGTGCAGAAACGTGAAAATACTGTCCACATATGCAGAAATTTCTGAAATGCATGAAGCAAGGGAAATAAAAATTATTATACACATGATGTTCCCATCCTATGATGCCATTCATGTGAACTAAAAAAACACCCATGAAATAATAAGTTGATTTAACACTTAAAAACCCTAATACAAAGAACAATCGAAGCCACAATTAAAGCCTAATGAAGAGAAATTTTAGCAAACCAATCGAAGGCCACTATCAGCAAACAATTCCAACAAACAAATAGTAAGGTTTCCTTGTTTTGTCAATTTTGTTGGAGTATCAATAACTCTATTTAACTTCCAATAGAAACTAATCAAATCAGTATTTTTCCTTCGCGTTTCGATTCCAGTTTTTTTCTTAATTAGGCGTAGACTTGAAGTCCAGTCCAAGCGACAACGAAACAGCAACAAAATACCCAGAAGAATCGGGGTTTAAGCTGTAGAGGAATATGTAAAGAAACAAAATAATTTTAATTAAGAAATTATACCTTTTGAATGCTGAATTTCTCTTTCTTAGATGCAGGTATTGGGTCAATGGAGAAGAAAATTTCAGCCGGTGCTAGATTTGGTAGCGGTGGAACCAGCGGCGTGGTGGTGGCCGAGATGGAGATTTATGAGTCAATAATAATTAGAGAGGTGGAGTCAAAATTTGAGGAAGTGTTAATTTCATTTTCCTTTCAAAATAGGGGGAAATTTTCGCTGACCAAAATAACGGAGGGAAATTTTTTATGAAACTTTTTTCTTTATTTTAGAACACACTTGTTAAGTGTTGCTTTTATTATTAAAAAGAAAGCACAATTTAAAAGTGTTGTATATAGATGGATAAGTGTTGCCAAATACTTTATGATTTGGCAACACTTAAAATACGTTGTCTTTCCATTTATAAAGGACACTTTAGAAACGTAGCTTAAACTTCTGTGGCCAAAAGCTCAAAATAAAGACTACACTTACAAAGCATTCCTATAGACACTTTTGGCTACGCTTTCTAAGCGTAGTCTAAAATTAGTGTGGTCTTAGGGCTAATTTGTTGTAGTGATAGTCAATCATTTTGAGAGCTTTTTAAGGGAGATTCAAGAGGGATTCAAGGAGAAACGATTGGAGGTTAAGATTTTTGAACCTAAAACGTGATTCTATTGTGAAATCTATCTAGAAATTCATGGAAACTTGAACAAAAATGGAAGGACTAGTGCTTGGAATTTTGGATTTTTGATTTGGGATTTGAGGGGTGATTTGGACTCCGATTTTGGTGTTCTTTATATGCATAGACTCGTTGAGTGATAAGGAACCCGTTGATGTGAAAATTTCTGATGTGAGGCCGAGAGTTGATGCCACGAGGTGGCTTGACATAGCGCTTGGGCCGTAAGGGGCCCCTCCGGAGTCAGCACACCCACAGTGAGCGCGAATACCTATTGTGATCTGAGAGTGAGCCCGAGGGGCTGATATTGTTCTGAGAGTGAGACCGAGGGGCTGATATTGTTCTGAGAGTGAGCCCGAGTGGCTTATATTGTTCTGAGAGTGAGCCCGAGGGGCTGATACTATTCTGAGAGTGAGCCCGAGGGGCTGGTTCTGTTCTGAGATATTGCCCGAGGGGCGAACCTTTATGTGTTCATCTTTCATATTTCCTTGTCATTTTACTTGTTACACTGTGGTATTTGTGCCCGAAGGGCGGATTTCCTGTGCTTATCGGCACTAACTGTTTTGCATTCATTTGCGTAATTACTGAAAAAGTCATTTTCAAAAGAGGTTAAAACTGAGCTAAGATGTTTCTAAAGATTTCATAGCTTCACTGTTTTTCTCAAAGGGTTTTACACTGCTTCTATACAGCATGTTGGTTTGCTTTACGTGATTTCGTACTACTTAGTTGTTATTTACCTTTATCACTCACTGAGTTGGAGTACTCACTTTACTCCCTGCACCTTGTGTGCAGATGCAGGTATTTATAGACCTGGTAGCGGGTTTTTGGCTGATTGGAGGCAGGGTTATTGGAGTTTAGCGAGGTGGCTGTCAGCGTTTGCAGCACCGCTTTTCTCTCTTTTCATTCATCAGTCCTGTTTTGTATACTTCCGACCTTGTAGTTGTATTCATACTCTAATAGACGCTCATGACTTGTGACACCCCGGTTTGGGCTGTGTCGGGATGGTTCTACTATTATTATCTATGTTTCCGCAAATTTATTGCTATTAAATCATGCTTTAAAACTGTTTTATGGTAATTAACTGCTTAAAGAGGTGTGTTGTATTGGTCTGGCTGGCCTTGTCTTCACGAGAGGCGCCATCACGACCGGGTTCGGGGTTAGGGTCGTGATAAGTTGGTATCAGAGCCTAGGTTACATAGGTCTCACGAGTCATGAGCAGGTTTAGTAGAGTCTCGTGAATCGGTACGGAGACGTCTGTATTTATCCTTGAGAGGCTGCAGAACCTTTAGGAAAACTTCATATTCTTGAATTCTTATCGTGCGTCCTTTGATTCAGCTTGAAAAGTAACTCTTGAAATTCCTTCCACGCGTTCGTATGCGCGCATGAGCGCTTAGTATCAGATGTGCATCGATGGCTTGTGATTCCCTGATCGAGGGGCGAGATGTGATCCCTGTGAGTTGATGTTGGGCCAGTCTGGAGGACTTGAGGCCGGATTTTTGCCTATAGCTTGAGCACCGAGGTGCTGATTGTGTGAGCAAGTGTTTTTGAACTTATATGTTCGGTAGTGTCCCTATTAGTGGAAGTGACAGCTGGATGATTGTATGATGAGTACTTTAGTACTGCGAGATGTATCCATATGATTTTGAAGCGACGAGAAGGGTCTGCTTGAGGATAAAAGAACTATTAGGTGCTTGAATTGCATCTTGATTCGAGGTATAGTACCGAGTTATGGGTGTGTGAAGAATCTTTTCATGTTTCCCAGTTAGGAGTGAAGTAAATTTCATGTTGCGGTATGAGTTCGAACTCAGGAAGATCAAGTGACCGCGTAATGCTTGTGACGGTGGAAGGTATACAGAAAAGTTAGTTGGGGGCAAAGCAGGTAGGCTATCTCCTGGGGAGTGTTCTAAGGTTGTGTGATCCTTATGTTGTCTATTAGAAGATCTCATTTACAAGTGAAGAATATGTGTTGAAATCTAAATTGGGCCGCCTAGAGAGTGGACTTAACTGTTGTGTGAGTGAATGCGAGATTTGCAGAAGAGTTAAAATTCTAGATGATTTGTGTTCCCACAAGCTTATGAAGGATTGAGTTTAATCTCACTATGGTATTATGGCAGCAATAGAGTATATGCGTTATAAGTTATTGGGTGTGTTTTGATCTATGGCTTCGAGCCAAGTGGGGGAGTTTTCTATTGATTAAGTTAATTGCACGGTTAGGTGCTATGTTGGTTCCAGTTCGAGGCGTGTTGGTGAGCCAGTTATGGCTTACGGAGATTGAGGTCGAGGATGGCTCAAGTGAACGAAAATTTTGACAAAGGTTATATGGTGCTTCGTAGGTGTGTGAGAATCACAGGATGTCTTAAGTTGTTGTTGGTAAAGAATGCTCGGTGCATAGAGCAGGAAGATGCTTGTTTGTATTGGGATGAGGTCATGTCCTGCGTGTCAGAGTGCTAATGAGGCACGGGTGGTTCTGTTCGCTTGATCAGGCTAATTGCAGTTTAAATAGAGTAAATGACTCTCGAGAATGGTTCTAATGTGTTCAAGATTCTACATGTAACAATTGGGTATCTTAAAGTTGTATATGTGATTAGAAACTGAATCTCCATTGGAAGAGGTCAAGACTTGTGTTATTCCTATGTTAATTATGGGATTCTATGTATCAGTACCAGGAAGGTAAAGGTAACAGATTTAGATTCGCAGGGAGTCCTTCAGAGTAAAGTATTTTGGAATGTGGTACTTTTGGGAATGTTTAAGAAAGTATTCAGCGACTTATGAGCCTTAGACGGTGTGGCTTTATGCTTGGTTCCGTGTGGTAAGTCTGAGTTGAAGAATTGTGGTGCTACAGCAAAAAGAAAATATCAGGTTGAAGATGAATCAGAAGGAAATTTAGATAGATGGGGTAGCTTGGTAGTAGACCGGACCGGTATGGTAAGGATATGTTTTGTTCCTTGTGTGTGTTCGAGGTAATGAGTTCTTACAGGTATTTTGCAGCAATGCTCGTAGGTTTTGACGGCTTGCTTAGCTTGGTCGAGTTAGAGGGATTCAGTCCTGGCAGGTTTGATTTGTGCAAGGAGAACTCGGAGAGTCTTTGATGGTTTTTACCGCGGTTTGGAGATGTATATTTTCTATGGGCATGTAGAGCATGGGATGTATAGTGATTTTCTTCTAGGTGGGACCAATGGAAAATTCTTGACTAGTTGAGTACGTAGATGTTTGTGGCTCGGAAGGGAGATGAAGTTCTCATGTTATCCTAGAGTGGTATGGTATATGCGATATGTTGTGGAGGAACGAGATTTGCGTGTGTAAGGTTACGGTTCAGTTCTGAATGGAAAGTCATAAAATTCTTAGACAGCACGGGCAATTTTAGGTGATTAAAGAAATGAGATTCAGACGATTAGGGTGAATGATCTTCAGATGATTAAGGAAATGGTATTGCTAATCATAGTGATTTGATGAGGGCATATGTTTCAGAAAAGGCAATGTGATTAAGTTGATAGTACTTCGGTAGTACTGTGGCGCTTTCTTGTTAGATCGACTGCTGATATTCGAGTTTGCTTGATGGCACAGGGGAATTTTAGGATATCTTTCGTGGAATGATTGGCTACTTGAGGTGTGATAAGTATTCGGACTGCGAAATTTAGGGATCAGGTATGGTGATTTGTGTGCTATATGGGGTTGGAGACTGGGAGTTCTCATGTTCAGGCTATATTGTTGTTGTGAGTCGCGTGTATCGGCGGTTTAGTGACTATCGGGGTCTGGAGACCCGAGCGGACCTTTTATGCTTGGTATGTTGGATTTGGAAGTGATATTGGGTTCAGATTGGTTGTCTTCGTGTTGTGTCATTCTAGACTATTGCGCCAAGGCAGCGCTGTTGGCCATGCCGGGAATGCCACGGATTGAGCGGCGAGGTGCGGAAGATTATGTCTCATTGGGGATTTTTATATTTCGAAGACCCAGCGGACGGCTGGGAAGGATTTGTCTTTCTTATTTGGGCTCTTGTGATGAGTGTCAGTGTTGAGGCTCCTCATATTGATTCAGTTCCGGTGGTGAGGGACTATTCGAATGTGCTTCTTATGGCCGGCATGTCGCCGGGCAGGGTTGTTGATTTCGATATTGATTTGATGCCGGGCACCGTATCGTATGGCACCGGCAGAGTTATGGGAGTGAAAAGAGCAGCTTCAGGTGTCCTTGATAAGGCGTTCGTTGGCAGGCCAATGTGGATGCAAGTTCTAACTTGAGTCGGCTTGGTTGGCTCCGAATTGTATTGTTGAGGGATGTGTTGATTCGACTGTTATTGAGCTTATTAATAATCTGGTGAGATAAATGAGTTGCCTTTCTGTGTTGCGAGGTGTTGTGATTTGTTGGTTATGGGCACATATGGTGCGGTTCATTTGGGGTGTCATAGTGGAAGTCGAGCGGGAAAAGTAATTGGGTGTTGCTCGGTGAATGGCATATCGGTCATGTCCTATCGGGTTTGCATGGTATATGCTATTTGTTTTCACCGTGGGTGTAATGACTTGCTTTGGTTCCAGACATCAAATTGTGCGTGGTTGTCGATTTTGAGCTGTAACACCCCGTCAATTCGGCTTAGGTGTGAATGTGGTAAATGAGAGGTAAGGTTATATTTTGAACATGTGAAGTCCCAACGGGATGATTGTGGGTAAAATAGTTGCTTCAAAAATCAAGATGGAAAGAGAGGTGCATAAGATTTGACAAAATCGACTAAGTTTGCAGAAGGTGTGTCTTCCATCAAGTTTTAGTGAAAATGTGTAAGGAATTGGGGAAAAGGCAAAGAAATAAAGTTGTAGGCCTTTGAAATAGCTTTCCAACGATATATTATGGAGCCCGAACGGATCTTTGTGCAAAAAGTTATGTACGTTTTTCAGAACAGTACGCGTATGCGCGCCCGGTAGCGCGACCACTAGCGCGAACAAGCCTCCAGGTGCGCGATCGCGCTAGTGGGAGGCAGTGTTACTGCCGTTTAGTGTGAAAACTAGCGCGAACAAGCCTCCAGGTGCGCGATCGCGCTATTGGGGGTCGTTTTAAAGCTATATTTCGTCCCCCACAGCCCCAAAACATAAAAATTTGCTCTAGAAAGGGGAACTCTCAAAAACCTAACTCCTTAAAGGTCCTTCCACCACCCAAGGTAAGTTCTAATGGTCATTCTAAGTTAATTTCAATTTTCCAATATCTCATTAACATGGGTAAACCCTCCATACATTAGATATTCGTTTGGGTCATCATTGTTGAGAGAAGGAAGCCTAGAACTCGAAATTCAAGGGTTTGAACTTCGAAAAGGTAATGTCTTCACCCTCTAATTGATTCTAGCATTGGTTTAATGATTATAAACCCTAGTTCATGAGATATGAGTTGATGGGTTTGATAGAAAAGCATGAACGGTTATAGGTTTGGGGTGTTGTCTAGCTTATGGGTGATAAAGAATAATATCGATTACAACCATGTGAGACTTTAGAATTTATCTAGGGGCAAGAAAATGGGTTGTTGGGTCTAGAGACACCATTAATAAGGACTATGAAGCTTTATTTTCACCAAGTGTTTGATGAAATGCTTAAGTGACCAAAACATGAGCTTTATAGATAATATGGAATCCCTTTGACTTGTATTGCTATAGATTAAAGTTGAAAGGGTTGACAAACGTTGTATTACGCTCAAGAGTCGGAAGTTAAGGTATGTAAGGCTAACTCTTTACGTTTGGGAATGTCTATGATTCTCCCTATGTCATATTCATTATGACCCTTACCAGTTTCCTCAGAAAGTAACTATGACCTAGTTCCCTGAATAGTAGTAGAACTTCTATTCTCTAGATGGCATAGTTTCATAATTATTAGATATTCTATGAGTCTCAGTTATGACAGATCAACTTATTATGAATATTTATCTCAGTCTAATCCTATTCACTATTACAGTATCATGTCACTTGGTATGGCTCATTATTTCAGTATCATTTATTACAGTATGATTCTCAGTTCCTAATTCTAAATTCCTGAATGTTGAACACCTGTATTTGGGCCTGAGGTCCGTAGTTNCAGAAAAAAAAAATGCCTGCAGAAAGAAAGTACACTAGGAGGGCCTTAGCTACTAGCCAGGGGGCCACAACTAATGCTGCTCAGGAGGAGGACACTCCGGCCCAAGGGGTTGCACCGGGCTCAGTGCCCAGTGCTTCAGACATGGATGTTAGGGGAGCTATCCAGTTGCTCACCCAGATTGTTGCTACCCAGGCTCAAAGGCAGGGAACAAGTGATGTTCATGAGACGGGTAGTTCCAGGTCTAGGGAATTCCTCAACATGAAGCCTCCCGTCTTCACAGGCTCCAAGAAGGATGAGGATCCGCAAAACTTCATTGATGAGGTTCAGAAGATATTTTGAGTGATGCATGCTACAAACATTGAGGCAGCAGAGCTTGCTGCATACCAGCTGAAGGATGTTGCCAACACTTGGTATGAAACGTGGGAAGAGTCCCAATGGGAGGATGCGGATCCTACGACTTGGAAGGAGTTTGCAGATGCGTTCCTTGAGCACTTTCTACCCATTGAGGTCTTGGAAGCTAAGGCTTTGGAGTTTGAGAGACTCAGAAAAATGATATGAGTGTGAATGGCCTCGAGTTCGTCTCTCTGGCCAAGTATGCTCCAGAAATGGTACGTGATATGAGGGCCGGAGTTAGGCGGTTTGTGTTGGGGCCTTCAGATGATTTATTTGTTGATGCTAATATAGCTGCTTAGAATAATGACATGACCATCACAAAGATGGTTGCCTTTGTTCAAGGGAACGAAGACAGGTTGAAAGAACAAGAGCGGCTACAGAAAGAGAAAGACAGGGAATTCAGCAAGAGAGCTAAGTCTGTAGGAAATTTCAGCCATGGGGGATATCAAGCAGGAGGCAATCGCCAGTTCTTCAGGAAATCAAAATCAGGACCCGCTCCATCTTCAGCTAGTGCACCGGTTCAGAGGTCCAAGTTTAATAAGAAAAACCAAAATTTCAGAGCAGCAGGTTGACAGTCACAGACTAGTGTGGGCTACAGAGGCCTGGAGTACCCTATTTGCAACACGTGTGGTAAGAAGCATCCAGGGGTGTGTCGTTTGGGAACAAATGGTTGCTTTGGGTGCGGTCAGCAGGGCCACTTCTTGAGGGATTGTCCATCAGCAAAGCAGAACAATGGAGGCAATGTAGCTCAGTCCACTAATTCAGCAGCCCATCATAACTCTCAGGCTCAGCAAGGGCGCGGCGCAGCAAAGTCTAATAATGCAGGCGGTGGACGAAACCGCTTGTATGCACTGGCAGACCGTCAGGATACAAAGGCTCGTGGAGATATTGTCATAGGTATTCTAACAATATTCACTTTTGATGTCTATGCTCTTATAGATCCGGGATCCACCCTATCTTATGTGACCCCATATATTGCAAAGAAATTTGGGATAGAACCAGAAAAGTTGTGTGAACCCTTTGAAGTGTCCACTCCAGTTGGAGAATCAGTTATAGCAAGGTGTATCTATAGGGGATGTCCAGTTAAAGTGCATCATCGTCTTACTGTAGCAGACTTAGTAGAATTGGAGATGTTAGACTTCGATGTGATCATGGGCATGGATTGGTTAAAGTCATGTTATGCCAAAGTGGGTTGTAGAACCAAAATAGTAAGTTTTGAATTTTCCGGTGAACCAGTCTTAGAATGGAAGGGTGATGCAGTAACACCTAGGGGTAGGTTTATTTCCTACCTTAAAGCCAGAAAGATGATCTCCAAGGGATATATCTACCACTTGGTTCGAGTTAAGGATGCAGATGCTCAGATTCCCACTCTCCAATCGGTACCAATTGTAAATGAGTTTCCAGAAGTGTTTCCCGAAGATCTCCCTGGAGTCCCTCCCGATAGAGAGATTGACTTTGGAATTGATCTACTTCCAGGCACTAAGCCGATATCTATTCCGCCTTATAGAATGGCTCCAGCAGAGTTAAAAGAGTTAAAGGTCCAGTTGAAAGATCTTCTAGATAAGGGATCTATAAGGCCAAGTGTCTCACCTTGGGGCGCACCGGTCTTGTTTGTCCGAAAGAAGGATGGGTCCTTGCGTATGTGCATTGACTATCGTCAGTTGAATAAAGTCACCATCAAGAACAAGTACCCTCTTCCCAGAATAGATGATTTATTTGATCAACTTCAGGGTGCCCAGTGTTATTCCAAGATTGACCTCAGATCGGGATACCATCAGTTGAAGGTTAAGGAAGTTGATATTCCAAAAATAGCTTTTAGGACTCGATATGGGCATTTCGAATTTTTGGTAATGTCATTTGGTTTAACGAATGCACCAACAGCTTTCATGGACCTGATGAATAGGGTCTTCAAGCCTTATCTTGATTTGTTTGTTATCGTGTTTATTGATGACATCTTGATTTATTCCCGTAGCGAGACTGACCATGCAGAACATCTCAGAATTGTGTTGCAGACACTGCAGGATCACAAGCTATATGAAAAATTTTCCAAGTGTGAATTCTGGTTGAAATCAGTAGCGTTTTTGGGCCATGTCATCTCAGGGGAAGGCGTGAAGGTGGACTCTCAAAAAATAGAGGCAGTGAAGAATTGGCCTAGACCCACCTCAGTATCCGATAAACGAAGTTTCTTGTGTCTAGCAGGCTATTACAGGCGTTTCGTAGAGGGATTTTCTTCTATCTCGTCCCCTTTAACTAGATTAACTCAGAAGAAAGTCAAGTTTCAATGGTCGGACGCGTGCGAGAAAAGTTTTGAGGAGCTAAAGAAAAGGTTGACTTCAGCTCCAGTCCTGACACTACCGGAAGGAACCGAAGGGTTCGTTATTTATTGTGATGCTTCAGGGGTTGGTCTTGGGTGTGTATTAATGCAGCACGGTAAAGTCATAGCCTACGCGTCGAGACAACTCAAGGCTCATGAGAAAAATTATCCGACTCATGATCTTGAATTAGCAGCTGTGGTGTTTGCGCTTAAGATCTGGCACCATTATTTGTATGGGGTACATGTTGACATTTTTACAGATCACAAGAGCCTCCAGTACATCTTCAAGCAAAGAGAATTAAATATACGTCAGAGAAGGTGGCTCGAATTACTTAAAGATTATGATGTTGATATCCTCTATCATCCAGGAAAAGCAAATGTTGTAGCCGATGCTCTCAGTCGGCGTTCTATGGGCAGCTTAGCTCATGTTGAGGCAGACAAGCAAGCTATGGTGAAGGAAGTCCACCGCTTAGCAAGTCTAGGAGTTCGACTTTTGGACTCCGAAGATGGTGGCGTTGTTCTCCAGAACAGGGCTGAATCCTCCTTAGTAGCTGAAGTGAAGGAAAAACAGTTCAGTGATCCCTACTTATTGCAGCTGAAGGAGGGAATTCACAAACACAAGACTATGGCTTTTGAACAAGGGGGAGATGATGGTACTTTGAGATACAGAGGCAGACTATGTGTTCCAAACGTAGATGGGCTCAGAGAGCGGATTATGTCAGAAGCCCACAATTCCAGGTATTCTATTCACCCAGGTTCCACAAAGATGTATCACGATCTTAAGGAGGTTTATTGGTGGAACGATATGAAAAAGAATATAGCAGATTTCGTGGCTAAGTGTCCAAATTGCCAGCAGGTGAAAGTCGAACACCAGAGGCCTGACGGTTTAACTCAGAATATAGAAATTCCCATTTGGAAATGGGAGATGATAAACATGGACTTCATAACCGGTCTACCTCGCTCGTTCCGGAAGCATGATTCGATTTGGGTGATTGTAGACCGACTTACCAAGTCAGCTCACTTCTTGCCAGTAAAGGCTACAGATTCGGCCGAGGATTATGCCAAGTTGTATATCAAAGAAATTGTCTGATTGCATGGGAATCCCTTGTCCATTATCTCAAATCGTGGTGCTCAGTTCACAGCAAACTTTTGGAGATCCTTTCAGAAGGGATTGGGCAAACAGGTGAACCTCAGCACCGCTTTTCATCCTCAGACAGATGGACAGGCGGAACACACCATTCAGACTCAGGAGGATATGTTGAGGGCGTGTGTTATTGATTTTAAAGGTAATTGGGACGATCATCTACCTCTCATTGAGTTTGCTTACAATAACAGCTATCACTCTAGTATCAAGATGGCACCGTATGAAGCTCTGTATGGGCGAAGGTGTAGATCACCAATTGGTTGGTTCGAAGTCGGAGAAGCGGAGTTGTTAGGACCCGATTTGGTCTATCAGGCTATGGAGAAAGTCAACTTAATACAAAGGCATTTGAAGACGGCTCAAAGTCGCCAAAAGTCCTATTCGGACTTGCGGCGTAGAGACTTAGAGTTCCAAGTTGATGATTGGGTGTTTTTGAAAGTATCGCCCATGAAAGGCGTTATGAGATTTGGGAAGAAGGGGAAACTTAGTCCCCGCTATATTGGTCCATATAGAATCCTGCGAAGGATCGGACAGGTGGCTTATGAGTTAGAATTGCCACAAGAACTAGTTGCCGTACACCCAGTGTTCCATGTGTCCATGTTGAAGAAATTCATGGGAGACCCGTCACTTGTGGTTCCTACAGAGGTTATAAGGGTTAAAAGACATCCTATCTTATGAAGAAATTCCAGTGGCTATTCTTGATCGTCAAATTCGCAAGCTCAGAACTAAGGAAATTGCTTCAGTAAAAGTGCTTTGGAGGATCAAAAGATTTAAGAGGCTACATGGGAAGCCGAGGAGGACATGAAGTCCAGATATCCCCATCTCTTTGAAGGGCAAAAGGAAAATGTGGAAGGTAATTGACCTTTCCATTCAGTTCTTATATTATAATCTCCATGTTCTTCAGTATTTACTCAGCTTAGAGCTCAATCATTATGTACTCATTCAGTTGGATACACATGTATTCATGATATTTCAATATTCGCATATCACCATCACACCCGTTTAATGTCCATAGATAGTCGTAGTTGCAACCAGGACCATCATTCGAGGACGAATGATCCCAAGGGGGAGATAATGTAACACCACGTAAATTCGGTTTAGGTGTGAATATGGTAAATGAGTGGTAAGGTTATATTTTGAACATGTGAAGTCCCAACGGGATGATTGTGGGTAAAATAGTTGATTCAAAAATCAAGATGGAAAGAGAGGTGCATAAGATTTGACAAAATCGACTAAGTTTGCAGAAAGTCTGTCTTCCATCAAGTTTTAGTGAAAATGTGTAAGGAATTGGGGAAAACGCAAAGCATGAAAGTTGTAGCCTTTGAAATAGCTTTCCAACGATATATTATGGAGCCCGAACGGATCTCTGTGCAAAAAGTTATGTGCGTTTTTCAGAACAGTATGCGTATGCGCGCCCGGTAGCGCGACCACTAGCGCGAACAAGCCTCCAGGTGCGCGATCGCTATAGTGGGAGGCAGTGTTACTGCCGTCTAGCGCGAACAAGCCTCCAGGTGCGTGATCGCATTAGTGGGGGGTCGTTTTAAAGCTATATTTCGTCCCCCACAGCCCCAAAACATAAAAACTTGCTCTAGAAAGGGGAACTCTCAAAAACCTAACTCCTTAAGGGTCCTTCCACCACCCAAGGTAAGTTCTAATGGTCATTCTAAGTTAATTTCAATTTCCCAATATCTTATCAACATGGGTAAACCCTTCATATCATTAGATATTCGATTGGGTCATCATTGTTGAGAGAAGGAAGCCTAGAACTCGAAATTCAAGGGTTTGAACTTCGAAAAGGTAATGTCTTCACCCTCTAATTGATTCTAGCATTGGTTTAATGATTATAATCCTAGTTCATGAGACATGAGTTGTTGGGGTTGATAGAAAAGCATGAACGATTATAGGGTTGGGGTGTTGAGTGTTGATTATTGGTTAAGGGTGTTGTCTAGCTTATGGGTGATAAAGAATAATATCGATTACAACCATGTGAGACTTTAGAATTTATCTAGGGTCAAGGAAATGGGTTGTTGGGTGTAGAGACACCATTAATAAGGACTATGAAGCTTTATTTTAACCAAGTGTTTGATGAAATGCTTAAGTGACCAAAACATGAGCATTATAGCTAATATGGAATCCCTTTGACTTGTATTGCTATAGATTAAAGTTGAAAGGGTTGGCAAACGTTGTATTACGCTCAAGAGCCGGAAGTTAAGGTATGTAAGGCTAACTCGTTACGTTTGGGAATGTCTATGATTCTCCCTATGTCATATTCATTATGACCCTTACCAGTTTCCTCAGAAAGTAACTATGACCTAGTTCCCTGAATAGTAGTAGAACTTCTATTCTCTAGATGGCATAGTTTCATAATCATTAGATATTCTATGAGTCTCAGTTATGACAGATCAACTTATTATGAATATTCATCTCAGTCTAATCCTATTCACTATTACAGTATCATGTCACTTGGTATGGCTCATTATTTCAGTATCTTTTATTACAGTATGATTCTCAGTTCCTGATTCTAAATTCCTGAATGTTGAACACCTGTATTTGGGCCTGAGGCCGTATTTTATGCTTTACGTATTTTTGGGCCTGAGGCCGTAGTTATGTATACGTATACTTGGGCCTGAGGCCGTAGCTTGTGCACATGTATATATATTGGGCCCGAGGTCGTAGCTTATCAGATAAACAGGTTGTTCATCATTCAGAAGAAGGAGTATTCATATACTTACTTCCTTGTTCAGTTATTAGTTTATCAGCTAGCGGTTCAGTTTCAGTTTTAGTATTTACAGCTCTTTTGTTCAGCTATATTACATACCAGTGCAATTTAAATGTACTGACGTCCCTTTTGCCCGGGGCCTGCATCTCGCGATGCAGGTAACGATTTTCAGGTTGATGATTCTGCTTGTTAGGACATCTCGTATCAGCTGTTGGTGAGCCCTAGTCTTTCGGGGCCTTATCTCTCTTTTGTGTTAGACATTATAGTATTTTCGGTTAATAAGGTATACCGGGGACCCTGTCCCGGTAAACAGTTGGCATTTTCAGTATTCCTTAGAGGCTTCGTAGACTATAACCCAGTCAGTCAGATATTAGCAGGCTTTCATGTGTTAGCCTTGTCGGCTACTTGTTTATACTTGCAGACCTTTCAGTATTTTCCGCATCTATGATATTTCAGTCAGACTTTTTAGCAGATTATCATGTTTTACATTTACCTCTAGCTCATAGTTATACCATATGTTGATCCAGCCATACAGTTGGTTCGCTCGGTCACATGCAGTCAGGCACCGAGTGTCGTGTTACGCCCAGGCCATGGTTCGGGGCGTGACAAGCATAGTGACTTGAGGTGTTTCATGTGGAGCACTGTTTGGATAGGATCGCGCATTGTAGCGAGGCTACGTAGAGATATGACCTTTCGGGGTAGATTCATGTGTTCTATTTCTATGATGTGAGACGGGTTCTCAGCCTTGTGTTGTGATGGTACTGGTGAGCTTGAGGTACAGCTCTTTCATTTGAGTCATTTTCATGATTTGAGTATGTTCGGACCGTTGCTTATTGGTGCGCGTATTATGTAAGTTGTGGCTTCATGAATGGTTGACCTGAGAAATGGTTTTAGCTTACCGCGTGTTTTTGTTATCATTGGTAGTATATGAAAGTGTTGGGATGAGACTTTAGTTGATAAGAGGTTTTCTACCGGTATTCGGTTGTTGTGTACAGCTGCTATGAATGGAAGTTATCGCTACATGTGTTTGAGTTATGTAGTATATCAGACAATTGCACCGGAGGTTGCAGGCATGGGTCATTACAGCTGGTTCGGGCCTATTCAGAGTATAGGTGTGAGGTTTTGATCCTACTGATGGCTTCAGAAGCAAAATTGTGATTCTATGGTTTATGGGCTGGATTGGGTTGTGCAATTTCAGTTACTATGTGTTATCGGACCTATATGAGATAGGGTGACGTGGGATCACCCCCGGGTATATGCATGGTAAAGTTATTCAGCAATTGGTTGGCTTCTAGACAACTCTGGGTACGTTCGAGGACGAATGTTTGTTTAAGTTGGGGAGGATATGACGACCCGGTCAGTCATCTCATGAGTTACCGCTCCATTTCCCCCATTTCTGCTTCTTTATGCTTCGTTATCCGTGGTTCATGTGATCAAGTTGATTGGTTTGCGTTCGGAGAGGATTTGGTAAGAAATGAGACACTTAGTCTCTTTTAAGAAGGCTTAAGTGGAAAAGTCAACCGGATGTTGACTTATGTGATAGAGGGCTCGGATGTGAGGTCTGATGGTTTGGTTAGCTTCGGGAGGTGATTTGTGACTTAGGAGCGTGATCGGAATGGGTTTTGGAGGTCCGAAGTAGAATTAGGCTTGAATTGGCGAAGTTGATATTTTCGCGATTTCCGGTTGATAGGTGAGATTTTGATCCGGGTGTCGGAATGGAATTTTGAGAGTAGTTGTAGCTTCGTTATGTCATTTGGGATGTGTGTGCAAAATTTCAAGTCATTCGGACGTGGTTTGGTTGGATTTTTGATCAAAAGCGTGTTTCGGAAGTTTTTAGAAAACTTAGGCTTGAATTCGATGTGAATTGGTGGATTTGGTGTTGTTTGAGGTGTTTTGATGACTGGAACAAGTTTGAATGAGGTTTTAGGATGTGTTGGTACTTTTGGTTGAGGTCCCGGGGGCCTCGGGTGTGTTTCGGATGGTCAATCGGACCATTTTTGGTGTTTGGAAGTTGCAGAAATTGAAGGTTCAGTGTTGCAGAGATTTATCTCTTCGCGTTCGCGAGAGGAGCCTCGCGTTCGCGTAGAAGGAATTTTGAAGGCAGGAATTTTAGCCTTCACGTTCGCGCTTGAGGGCTCGCATTCGTGAGAGGCTGGGAGCTGATGCTTCGCGTTCGCAGGAGGTCGTTCACGTTCGCGTATAAGGATTTAGGTCCGGGAGCAGTTGTTCTTCGCGTTCGCGTATGTGGGACCGCGTTCGCGTAGGTATATAAGGCTAGTGCATCGCGTTCGCAGGGAGTAGGTCGCGTTCGCATAAGGTTGATTTTGGGAAATTAAAAAGTGTGCTTCGCGTTCGAGAGGCTGAGGTCGCGACCGCGATGAAGAGAGGTCTCAAAACTGGGCAGAAAGTTTATAAGTTATTTCATCCGCGATTTTGAGTCATTTTTCCTCCATAGTCAGTCATTTTGAGAGCTTTTTGAGGGAGATTCAAGAGGGATTCAAGGAGAAACGATTGGAGGTAAGATTTTTGAACCTAAAACGTGATTCTATTGTGAAATCAATCTAGAAATTCATGGAAACTTGAACAAAAATGGAAAGATTAGGGCTTGGAATTTTGGATTTTTGATTTGGGATTTGAGGGGTCATTTGGACTCCGATTTTGGTGTTCTTTATAAGCATAGACTCGTGGAGTGATAAGGAACCCGTTGATGTGAAAATTTATGAGTTTTGAGAAGTGGGCCCGGGGCTCGGGTTTTGCTAATTTCGGGATTTTTGATAGTTTTCGATTGTTTTCGCTTGGGCTTTGTTCCCTTAGCATATTGTGACGTATTCGTTCTGATGTTGGATAGATTCGACGTGCGTGGAGGCCGATTTGAGGGGCAAATGCGTCGCGAGCTAGAGTTTTAGCCGGTTCGAGGTGAGTAATGATTGTAAATGATATTCTGAGGGTTTGAAACCCCGCATTGCACATCGTAGTGCTATGTTGAGGTGACTTGCACGCCGGATAGCGAGCGTGGGGTAGAGCACCGTTGGGGATTGTGACTTGGTCCGTCCCGATTGATGAATTTACCGCGTATTTGACTGAAACTTACTTGTTATCATCATGATTTGGGTTGATTGCCATATTTGGGCTTCGTGCCAACTATTTGAACCCTTCGGGGATTATTATCACTGTTCCTCACTGTTTTGACTTATTACTTGAACTCAGTCATGTTGTTTTCCATTGTTTTACAAATCAGCCACTTTTACTCAGTTTTGAGACTTAAATGATATTTTAAATGATGTTTTGGGCTGAGAACTACTGTTTTACTAATGCCCGAGGGGCATGTGATGATTTTCTGACTGAGTGTGGCCGAGGGCCAGATGTGAGGATACACTGAGTGATATGAGGCCGAGGGCCTGAGATACATTTATACGCCACGAGGTGGCTTGAGTGATGTGAGGCCGAGAGCCGAGAGCCTAGAGTTGATGCCACGAGGTGGCTTGATATAGCGCTTGGGCCGTAAGGGGCCCCTCCGGAGTCTGCACACCCACAGTGAGCGCGACTACCCATTGTGATCTGAGAGTGAGCCCGAGGGGCTGATATTGTTCTGAGAGTGAGACCGAGGGGCTGATATTGTTCTGAGAGTGAGCCCGAGTGGCTTATATTGTTCTGAGAGTGAGCCCGAGGGGCTGATACTATTCTGAGAGTGAGCCCGAGGGGCTGGTTCTGTTCTGAGATATTGCCCGAGGGGCGAACCTTTATGTGTTCATCTTTCATATTTACTTGTCATTTTACTTGTTACACTGTGGTATTTGTGCCCGAGGGGCGGATTTCCTGTGCTTATCGGCACTAACTGTTTTGCATTCATTTGCGTAATTACTGAAAAAGTCATTTTCAAAAGAGGTTTAAACTGAGCTAAGATATTTCTAAAGATTTTACAGCTTCACTGTTTTTCTCAAAGGGTTTTACACTGCTTCCATACAACATGTTGGTTTGCTTTACATGATTTCTTACTGCTCAGTTGTTATTTACCTTTATTACTCACTGAGTTGGAGTACTCACTTTACTCCCTGCACCTTGTGTGCAGATGCAGGTATTTATACTCCCGGTAGCGGGTTTTTGGCTGATTGGAGGTGGGGTTATCGGAGTTTAGCGAGGTGGCTGTCAGCGTTCGCAGCACCGCTTTTCTCTCTTTTCATTCATCAGTCCTGTTTTGTATACTTCAGACCTTGTAGTTGTATTTATACTCTAATAGACGCTCATGACTTGTGACACCCCGGTTTGGGCTGTGTCGGGATGGTTCTACTATTATTATCTATGTTTCCGCAAATTTATTGCTATTAAATCATGCTTTAAAACTGTTTTATGGTAATTAACTGCTTAAAGAGGTGTGCTGTATTGGTCTGGCTGGCCTTGTCTTCACGAGAGGCGCCATCACGACCGGGTTCGGGGTTAGGGTCGTGACAATATCATATTAAATGTTAATTATCTTTGTATAAAAATATGGCAGTTGGCATCAGCGGCTAAAGAAACGGAATTTATGCCGAACTCAACATACATCAAAAGCTTGCCCGTAAGGTGAGAATTGACCATAATCATATAAAATTACATTTAAATAGCGGATGTGGGAACTCAACATCAGCATCATCCACTTTGTTGTGCAATAGTTTAAATAAAATCAAGAAGTTTGTCCTAATATTGTTGAATTCTATAACTGAAACTTGCACGTATATATTATTCGTCCACCTGCTTAGTGGTTTAATAGTTCATTTATATGCATGTGAAGCAACTATATTCTCTCTATTGGTTAGCTTTTGGTTCAATATATACTGTTTTTATTAGGTTGATTTGATCATACTTTTATTAAGATAATAATAAAGCAGGTGATTATCGAAAAAGATAGTCAAATTCTCAACCTAGCCCTTCTTTGACTATACACTAATCATACCTAAATTTAATCTGTTTTAGGTATATAGGTGACATACATGGAGTACCCCATCTATTGAAGATTATGAGCTGTTACTAAAACCACTGAAGATGAAGGAAACATATAAAATTTACTGTTACTAAACTAAGCAATATAAAGCCGTCTTTGGGAAATTCGACAAAAGAAATACTACCATCAAAGGATGTGGTGCAGTGAATGGGACTGCTCTCCTCTTAACCAGAGGTCTCGGGTTCGAGCCCTTGGTATGAAAAAATCCTTGGTAGGGAGCGCTTCCCCCCGAATGGGGCCCTACGCGGCGCGAATTCGGATATAGTCGGGCTCCAATGCGGGATTGAGGGCTCGCTCACTTGAGAGTTAAAACTCTATCAATAGGGTAATGTTTCCCATCCCCTTCCCCGACCCTCCCTACAACAACAACAATCAAGTGTAATCTCACAAGCGATGTCTTGAAAGGTAGTGTGTAGGCAGAGCTTACCCCTACCATGTGAAGGTAGAGAGGTTGTTTGCGAAAGACTCGATCGGCTTAAAAATAGTAAACATGAGACAAGAAATTAAAAAACAAAATATTGTGCGAAATAATAAAGATCCAAAAATAAGAAATAAAAAAAATAGCGCTATTAATATTGATAAGAATGACACAAAGTGAAATAACGAAGAACTATGAACACGAAACTGACTATTCCAATAAAGTGGTCAGTTCATATCCATTACTCTTGAGTCATTCCTTGACACGTATCAAATTGAACTGCATATTTGATATTTATTAAAGATAGAATAATATATAAAATAGAAGAAAGTATTAAAATATTATTTATATTGTACGAAAAGATAACTAAAGCGAGGATGGAGGATGAATAAACTAGGTCTAAGACGTGCCTCGAGAAATCCTTTGCTTTTACATCTGCTATAATTGTGTATTATACATTTAAGAAAAAGTTAATTTAGTGATGGAGGGTTTAAGTACTGCCACCAAAAGTGTAGACCTAATGAGATTGGGAAGAAAGAAAGCCAGTGAAATAAACTTGATGTATATTGTTCCCCCCACTCCAGACAACATGGCATTTGATTTATTAAAGCATCCTCTATTTTTATTATTATCCAAACTTAATTTACACTTAGGAGTTATAAATTATTGGCTCCCCTAGATCTTCTCAGCTGTGTAGAAGATTTGTTTCAGGTGACCAAATCATGGTCTTTAGGATTTTTTAATTAGTCCAGCCATGGCTTTTAGGCACTATATATAGAGTACATCCACTTTCATCTTTTAAATTAGTTAATTAGTTATTAATTGTTTATTTTATGTCTCCTTGTTTTCCTCTTGTTTTAGTTTTTTCTTTAAGAATTCATGTTGACCTAACTAATTTGAATCCGCGTCAAATAAATACTCTTCATCAAGTGATTCTTCCATTTCTAAGACTCCAATACCATTTTCCTTTTTCTCTCCACTACAAATGTATATTTTTTTAAGCAATAAAGAAAAAATGCACTATAAATAAAGAAAGGAGGCACACATGTGGGCATTAATGTTCAATCTTTATGTCATGATCATATAGTTAATCTCATCATGCTTTGGCAACTCAAATAGCTCATAAGAGGTGAAAAATTATGGTTTAATTTGGGGTTGCAGGTCTCTGCTCATGATTAATGGGGTAGCTAAAGTTAAACAATACTGATCATGCCAAAGTTTCTTTCTTTGGAGTTCATATTGCATATGTTTTCAAACCATTATTACAATTCACATTCCAGACTTACCTTGAGTTATACTTCTAAAGCATACTTATGAGAACAAAATAATATACCCGAGAATTTAGTGCATATGTGGTATGCGTACATATAGTGTAGACACTTTCTAAGAATACATATAAGAAACTCTGGTTATTAGCCTCAGTGACTGCAGCAGTTCATGTTGAAAGAATAAGCAAATTTTGCACAAATTTAGTCAGCATTGAACAACGATATCACCTTATTTGTTAGATTGTAGAGTAGCTATCCCCAACAACCAACGTGTTGCAGTGCTATTTCGTAGCCAATCAAAGGGATAACAGTACATATTGGGTGCTCATAGAAGTACTGGTTGTTCTTACCAATATTACATATACCATACCAAAATACTCACCGAATATAAGGGCAAAGTCGCACATCCCCAAGAGCTGTTCAGTAAATTATTTCGGTGAGTAAATTTGCATATAAGCCCTAAGATTTTAAACTCATAAAGTTATATTGTAAAATGAGATGCAATGTACTTCAAAACCATTTCAATGAAGATACATAGATACCAAGTTGTTATAAACTTGTAATTAACTGAAAGAAAAATTTCGAACTTACAGCCCGCTAAGTATGTCCCATTTTTTGGGGAGAAGGGAAATACGGTAGTACATAAGGGAGCATATGCTGGACTATTTAGTTTTACCCGCACATGTTTAGTTTGCATGAACTAATTAACAAAATATAAAATTCAATTATATCAATCTTTGTTCCATACCAGTTTAGAAGTCTTCCAACTTGAGGATATGGTGGATTTATCAGTATGACCGAGTTGTACCTTGTCGGCAATGATGATCCTATATGACTTGTTATGTTAGTAAAGAATTCACAATAGACCTCTTGGAATACCCAAAAAAAGAGCGTAATGTTTTCCGTACCAGCATATATAGGTGGTTCGCATAATTCGTTTTACTACAATGACTGGATATTAAGCAACCACTGCAACGAGGATGGTTCCATCAGCGTCGGCAAAGTCTTCCCACAGGGAAAGTATAGTAGGCCTCATACTACAGTAAAAGGAATGGACAATAACTGACACTACCCAGTAAAAAAAATACAAGTCTAACAATGTCAACAAGAGTAATAAAGAAGAGGATGTAAATATAAAAATAACAGAGACAATTCGGTAAGACCGTAATTCAAACAATGCTACAAGAAGTAAGTAACATGTTCGCGCAGGAGAGTGAAGGTTGGCAAAAAGGTTTTTTAAATGATGCATCTTGCGTGTCTAAGCAAACAAATGCAGCATAACCTATACGGGTTTTTTCGGTTTGGAATTAATCACTTCTGGATTATGTAGTTGTCATTGTATTTTCTAAAATCTACGCAGCAAATACATCGGGAAAATGTATATTTTAGGGTCCAAAAAAGAGAACAAATAAATTACCCGATAGATTGCCGGGTACAAAGATTGAGAAGAGAATTTTTCTACCTATATAGGCACTTAATTAAGAACTTATATAAATATTTTTCCATATGTTAATATATTGCACTTTATGTTTCTTTGTTAAGGTTTTTTTGTCAACCAAAAATATTTCTACAAAAAGTTGTAACTAACCTAGAATAGGAAATAGGAGAGCATTTGGAGAAATGAGACACGTCTATCTAATATATTAGACTTAGCTATACATTTAAATATTTCCAATGGATAATCTTCTAAAATGAGTAACAAACTTTCTTTATAACTCGTATTATATATGAATCATGTTTTAGCTACAAAAGACACGGACAGTAGAATATAATGAGTTTTGATCTCCCATTGACTTATGAAGTCTTCTTCACTAAGATGTATCAGATGGTAGTAGTTAATATTTACATTAAAAAAGGCAGTAATGGACACATTAAAAAAATAGTAATAGACACATTTCAGACTTCTTTGCATTTCTTTTCTCGTGAGCAGTACTGGATTTTACCTTGGCCAATATACAGAATAAAAATTTGTACTAAACCATGGTGATCACTAAAATGTTGTAGTTCAAAATGTCAAGACAAAGAGAAAGCTTCTTTGACCGTAAACCAACTGATTTGATATGTTGAGATTAATCTTATTCGCTTTGTCTCTTTCAGTCTTTTCTCTTCGTACACACTTTATCAGTGTTGGCTGTAGGTGAGTTTTGCTTTCTTATTTTCCTGATTTTTGGAATAGTAATTGCGTAAAAATTGTTTAAATTGGGTAAAACTCCTTTTTTTATTTTTATTTACTCTTCTGTTTGAAGTCTGGTCCTCAGTCGGAAGGCCCTTTTCTGTTAAAAAAACAATTAAGTTCCAATTAGAGGACTCATCCTCTTAGTTTACTGAAAGTTTATATTTCTAACTCCTTTGTTTCACCTTCGTTAGTCTGAGAATTGACTCCTTCACAGTCAAATATGCTTGGGATTTGTAGAGAAGTCTGTACCTTTTTATGCTAAATCTTGGGATGCCAACTTGGATTTGTTGTTTAAATTAATAAAAGTCTTTTCTTTTGCTATGTGAAATCTATACAGAGGAAAGTTAGAACCATGCTTCTTCCATTGCTCAGTCCATTCATCTTATCAAGAAACGCCTCAAGGTTTCCTTATCTATCTCTTGTTGCATTTTGAAGTAGCTGTTTTTTTTTGTTTTTTTTTTTTCCTATTTTGGGCTTTACTTAATTTAGATGGATCACACTACTAAAAAGTTGTGATCTTTATTCCTATATTAAAATATTCAAAAAATTCAGATGTTGATAATGTTCCAAAGCATTGTGCTGCAATATTTTCAGCCAAGGACTCCCATTTTTCCGAGGAAGGACGAACATCAGAACCAAAAATGGATCCTGCAAGAAAGTTAAAAATGACTTCAAAAATGACTAACTAATCATAATACTCTACCTTGCTATTGCTATAAAACTTTACCTGTGAGCCAGAGAAGGTGAAGTTCCCACCGGATTGCAACTGGGTGGTCACCCATTTCTTGTCAATATTGCCAACCTTTGCAATTCATCATCCATGGTATCCACATCCACAGCCCCTTGATATGTCAAATAATAAAAAACGATTGTTGCCTGTATAACAGTATCTCCAAAAATTCAGTGAAATTCAAAACCTGCAACTGGTTTAACAATTATTTAAAGTTAAATCTTACATCAACTGCTGGTTATCCCCGTTGCTTTTAACCAAATACCAAATCGATCCAGTGGTGGAGATTTGAGTTCACATATTCTCTTTCCAGGATTTCTCTGTTCTTACAAATAAATTCAAGAGCCGCAATATTAACAAAAGTCTGCCTAGAAAAGTATATCATTATTGATGAAGATGAACATCTCTTCAGTAGTTTCTCGCATTGTCTAACAGAGTAAAAGATGTCACCTGTCGTTGGAACTCTCATTACCGAGGAATTGACTTTATTTTTATATTTCAGTCAAATTTGATACACATCCACCTATATTCTCCAACGATGAATTCACAAGTCGCACAAAGATACATCGCAGAAGAGTTACCTAGTACCAAAAGGTATTAAAAGAGCAATATAATTACGACCGAGTTATAAAATAGCAAACATAACAAAGTCTGATATAGCTGCTAGAAATGACAGAATATGAACAACCTGGAGTTTAATTTGGTATATATAATGGGAGAAAAGTAATAATTTTGCAAAATTTAGAGAGAGGATATACTAGGACTAATGAAGATAAAATTGTGTGCTCAGGTAAAGCTGTCTGAGGCAAGATGATTATACCCAGATGTAGCCAATCTAATGGAAGTCCATGTAATATTTTTGTTGTGCCAGTAATGCCCACAAATTCTGATCACATTTATACCAAGTTATAGGTTCAAATATGTATTTTAGAAGATTAGAATCAACTAATAAAGTTAAGGTAACGTAGAAATAAATCATAGAAAGAACTACAAATTTCCACGACGCGGATCCGATTGTAGGTTTCCAAAGGATCAATTCCCATGAGGAAAATTAAATAATTTCTCAAAGTTGTTAATTCTTACCACATCACTTATTTGGTGAACTATCTTTATGTATGAACAATCTTCAAAGTAACTTGATTCCAATGAGAAATTGATTTCTAATATGGAGAACTTTGGGACTTAACGGGAGTATTCATCTCAAACAAAGTAAGAGAGGTATTCTGTAGATACGAATTCAGTTGCTACCTTTAAAAAGGTAGTTGCAGTTTAAATTTCCTATTAGCATGATATCGCAACTATATTCAGAGCCAATAGGATTTTTGTTGAAATTAAGTTTTGCTACCTGGTGATAATCTTATTATCAGATTCACCCTTTACAGAGGGTGACGTTCTATTTCCTGTATTGACATGGTTCTCTCAAGTCTGTCTAGCTAAGAAATTTTAGGAGAAATCGTGGAAGTAACTTGGTAATCTCAAGAAATTATATGAAAATGAAAATTTGTTGGAGGTAAGATTTACCATCTATAAGGTTCTCTGAAAGAACGAATAAGTGTTTATTGACAATTGGGGCGTAGGATTGCTCATAGTATCTACAATAGTTTTATCACTAGCATAGAAGAAACAAACAGAATTCAAGTGAGACCATGCACTCATAATCTATCGAACACATCCTTAATCCAAATTGGCATGTTCTCATAATATGGTGATTGAAAAGGTAACAAAATGTGTTTGCTTAGCAATCTGTGCGAAAGAACTTATATTGCTAATGTGAGTATTGCATGTATAAACTATATTTAAGAATTGTTCAATTTAGCATATGGTTTTGTGCAGTTC
Source organism: Nicotiana attenuata (assembly GCF_001879085.1). Taxonomy (NCBI): domain Eukaryota; kingdom Viridiplantae; phylum Streptophyta; class Magnoliopsida; order Solanales; family Solanaceae; genus Nicotiana; species Nicotiana attenuata. The sequence goes on along the minus strand of NW_017671563.1, from coordinate 225,412 downwards.
AATCTAAAATAAAATAATAAAGAACACAAATGATACAGACGAAGTGCAAAGAATCTGATATCTTCACATCCTCAAATGTTCTCAATGAAAAAAACAGCGAGCTAATTTCGATTTACTCAGCTGATATAACCAACAATGCACCATGTATAAAACTCAAAATAATAAAACGCCACAAGTTAAAATAATTTACGCATGAGCAGCAGCGAACTCTGAAAATTAATGAAAGATGTAGAGTTACAACATGTCACAACTCAACATAAATCAGGTGCAGATCATTATCTCTGTAATACATGAAATTTATCTGAGAGTTCATTGGAACTAATTAGAGGTAGAACTGAAAAGGACAAAAAGTTGACTAACAGCGCAATAATTATGAAACTCAAATTAACACAATGCCATAAATAGAAATAAATTACCTATGGTAAGCTAAAAAATAAGATGAAAAAGTATCCAGAGAGGTTATAATCACTTATTGAAATATAGAACATCGGACATAAAGTTAAAACGTAACAGTTTGTACACTCAATTTTTATAAAATAAAACCGTGGATTATACCAAGCAAATTACTTCTTTTAAATTTGAATACAAATGAAAATGTTAGTCAAAATAAAAACATCAATAAAAACCAAAAACAAAACTTTTTTCTACGATCAAATAAAAAAATAAAGAATCGAATTCAAGAAGCAAAAGAACCCGCAAGTGAAGGAGAAAAAGAGCGTGGATCAGATATAGAAAAGGCACAAATATTAAAAATAATTAATGCTTGTTCCATCATTTAAATTCCAATGCACATTATAAAATATTTATCAATACTAAATATATACCTGTACAGCAACCAAAAGATTCTCCGATTTGATATCTCTGTGCATTATGTGCTTCCCATGACAGTATATGAAGGCTCGGGCTAACGATGTAATACACTGTTCCAAGACAAAAGAAAAAGGAAAAAACAAGCAAACTTATGGTTAGCTGGTCAGTTTGAAAATAGTTAGGATGGCGAAGGGCATGCATACGGTGAAATGTTGAAGATATATAAATCTGCTGACAGACAAGGCCATCTAAAATGGGGATCAAAAACTGAAGATTAAAAAAAAAAAAAAAAACTCCCCATCTGCTCATCTACAAATTGTCACGATTCTCTAAGTAAAGATTTTGAAGAAAGAAATTCTACAGTTTAATAACAAATGCAAAAGCAGTTATGTAATTCAACAAGAAATAACAGTTGCGCTACGTCGTTCACTAAAATAATTGCAATTTCTTCTAGAGTTCACTCTTGGCAGCATATTTCAGGTTCAAATGCACATGTTTCTGCATTAGTAAGTACGATCATCAGTCTGCTGAAAGTTCTTCTTAAGACCCAAAATTGGGAGCAAGCAATGCAGAAAAAGGTACAGAAAGAACCATAATTTACCTCGTCGTAAAGCTAAACATAAGGTGTCAGAATATTTGGATGGCGAAGGTGGCTTTGTATTTCTACTTCACGGCAAAGCTAGTGCTCAAAATGGGAGAATTTTAGTCGGGTGTTGACAACAGTTTTAATATGACGACATGATTGCGCTATTTGCATGAAAGGACTAACTTTAAATATAAATATTTTATCTTATTGTCCATAAGATATTATCCTCAATCCCCTCATGTCTGAAATTGAAGAATGTGGTAGTGTCAAAACAACTGAAAATTAGGACTAATCATGAAAAGACTTTAGATACAAAACTGACAACCTTAAAAAAAATTCAGAAAAATGTGTACACAGAATAATAAGAGAGGCAAAGAGCAAAGGACCTGTGGAAGAATCCTATGTCGAAAACATCAGCTAGCTGCTTTCTTAATGATTTCATCATAAACAATATTAGATGTAGAATGATCGTCATGGCCAGTTAGTGTAGTTGGTCGAATCAATAATTTCACACAATTTGAACTTTTGGCTCTTGATAAGGCAACGTAAAGCTGACCGTGTGAAAATACAGGTTATAAATTCCAACAAAATCTAAAGTTTGCCCTTGTGCTTTATTTATAGTCATAGCAAAACATAATCTAACAGGAAATTGCGTTCTTTTAAACTGAACGGGCATTTTTTCATCTCGTGATGATGATAATGGTATTCTTGGGATAAACACATGCTTATTCTTGAAATCACCTACTGATCTTAGCACTAATAACATGACTTCTAAAATCACAACTGGTCAATCGCGTGCCATTACATAAATCTTCACATGGATTTGGATTTCGTAATAATATAATTGGACAATTCTCTTTCAAACATAATTTGTAAGGGGGCAAACCAGGAGGATTTAAAGTGTAATAAATGTGTTTGGTTGTTAAATTCAATAGCCTCATCAGTGCCAATAAATATTTTTGATTTTCCTCTGAATCGATCAATAAGCATGTCATTAATTTCATCGACGAAGTCATTTTTTGTTGTCAAGATCACATGGGAATCTGTACGGGATGAATTAGAATCTATCGTATTCAAATTTGAATATGTCGCTGCGAATGATTTGTGATCACGCCCAACTATGCCTTATAAAAAGGACAATGCGGTCGCTGCAAATATAATCCGGTTTACAAGTCCGGAGTCGAATCCCACAGAGAACTAAGGTTTAGCTACAGCTGTTCACTATCACCAAGAAGATAAGCTTGAACAATTCCTAACTTATAGATATTAAGATTCTTATGTTTAACTAATTAACTAACAAATTAAAATAGTAAATTAACAACTAAAGATACTGAGGGTTAGAGAAAAGATTAAGGAGGTCTAGAGTTATGATTTCCCCTATTGTCGGAATCCTTCCCGCTATGTCTTCTATAATTTCGCCTAAGTATTCTCTACCGATCATGAGCACTCTTATTACCGTAAATCTCTCTCGAGTAATTACGACAATTTACTAGACGCGCTCTCCCGAGCTACGCTAGCTGGCTTTTAATACAGCTCACTTCAGATCGCACCCAAGGCTTCGTTATCCCTAATCCCGCCTTTAAACCCTCGGTTATTGATCCCTCATATACTTTGGGAGTGGTGTTGTTCAACAATTACCTAAATATGCACTCTCTCCCGAGTTATGCATACTAAATAGGCACAGCTAATTGAGAGCTCTTCAATCAACCAGAATATAAACGTAGTTGAACGAATAGAGAAAAGCTATGGCTCAATTATATAAAAACATAACAAGAATTTATCCTACAAAAGGTTCTATCAAAACTCTAGATAACAAATTAGCTATTCATAATAGTATGTAAAACTACAATACTAAAAGTCATAACCAACAATGAAAAATAGGAAGAGGAAGGAAAAACTTGTAGAAGAATTCTCCGCCTTGCTCCCAATGTGTTCTTG
>NW_017671563.1:214705-222066 GCF_001879085.1 Nicotiana attenuata | reverse complement strand
AAAAAAAACTAACTACAACCCGGTTCAAATAAAACCCGTTGAAAAGAACCGTGGTTTAAAGAAAAACCAAGGGGTAATTGCTACACTACCTAACACAAACAAAAAATCTTTTTGGTATTTCTTTAGACTTACTTCCCTCAAGAAAACTTGCTAGAAGATACCGTCATCAGAAAAAGTCCAAATCTTTTAAAAAAAATTATTTAATTAAACGAACACAACTAAAGTAGCATGAAAAGTCACCCAGATAATCTCCTCACCCCACACTTAAAATTTTGCATTGTCCCCAATGCACACCCATACATACAAGAGGGTAAAAGAAACTCCCTGGTAGGCCAAAGGCCGTAGCACTAGCAGTTCATGGGGTACTCAAACTTCTCCCAAGCTTGGTCCTTCGTGTGGGTACCTCACACTTAGTTCCAACCATTTGGTTTGCTGATGCATCCTTCTAATACCTTTGCTTTCCATGCTCCTAGAAAATAAAAAAATTGACACTACAAAAGTAATACAATTAAAAAAATAAAAAAAATAAATAAAAGAAAGCAATAAAGCTGGGTTGCCTCCCAACAAGCGCTTGATTTAACGTCGCGGCACGACGTGAATCACTTTCTGCTTCCACTTTGAACTTATGAATCGGACCCCAAGTTTTGATTCTGCTCTATGATCATGCTCCTGGGGTGGTGGAACGAATCTGATGGCCCAATAAAATAATGTAGTATTCTGCACTTCTTGGCCTTTAGATGAGGTGTGTAATCCCGATTTTCTGGCAAGAAGAATTCCAGAATGTAAGCATTTTGTTCCTCATTCCTTGACTCCTCAAATGGCTCGGACGACTCTATTTCCATATCATCATCTAAACACAATGTGGAAAAATGCTTGGAATGAGGACCAATGCGCTCAACTACATGAACATTGGGACTGTCTACATTCTCAACACTAATGACAATAGAGTCAACTAAATATGTATCCTCAATATCCTTGGTTGACTCTAGTATCTCTTCTACAACATCGACATCCTCAAAATCTAGTGTGATTGATTGTTGGTGTTCTACTCTAGCCTCCTCCTCTAGCTCATAAGTTTCTGTATCTAATTCACGCTCTTCTTGGATACTATTCACAATATTGGCTTGTTGAGCATTAAAAACTTCAACCAGTTGACTCATGTGAACTTTCAAGTTGTGAATAGTTTCCTCCTGCCTTTCTATCCGCAGTAGTAATTTACTCTGTTGTTCCAAAATGCACTTTAACATATCTTCGAGCTTCTTTAGGTCAGCTTCCCTAGGTTCTTTGTTCCTATTAACTTCACCAGAAAAAGAAGAACCATCAAAGTAAGGGGTTGGGGGAAGGTAAGAAATATAAGCACAACCGTGAAAGTGACCATCTTGACCACCACACATATCACACACATTCCACACATAAGATTGAGTTGGTGCACAAAACTCGCTCTCAGGAATATTTTGATAATTTTGCCCTGGGTGGTTCCCTTCACAATATGCATAAGGAGGATCAAAAGTAGAATTACCAACAACAAAATTCTCATAATTCCATGATGTCATGTTTCTCAAATAAACAAATAAAACTAAAATAAAAAAAAAATAAAAAAATCAAATAATAAAATAAAAGTTCAAACTTGAAACTTAGCAATATGTACACCTACAACTACACCGTTAGTTCCCCGGCAACGGCGCCAAAATAAATATGCACTCTCTCCCGAGTTATGCATACTAAATAGGCACAGCTAATTGAGAGCTCTTCAATCAACCAGAATATAAACGTAGTTGAACGAATAGAGAAAAGCTATGGCTCAATTATATAAAAACATAACAAGAATTTATCCTACAAAAGGTTCTATCAAAACTCTAGATAACAAATTAGCTATTCATAATAGTATGTAAAACTACAATACTAAAAGTCATAACCAACAATGAAAAATAGGAAGAGGAAGGAAAAACTTGTAGAAGAATTCTCCGCCTTGCTCCCAATGTGTTCTTGCCTCCAAGGGTGTTGTCTAACCCTAAAGTAGTGTATCTCCGCCTCCTTAGGTCTAATTTTTGTCCAAAATATGTCCTCTTCTGTTCTAGGCCGGCCTCCTTTGTTTTATATAGGGTTTAGGACTTAAAATCCCATATTTTACACTTTAGACCCTGAAATTTACGCTTCCCACCGCGGTTTCACCGCGATCGCGGTGGAACCGCGGCCAAACGCCCTCGCGGATTCTTCATTCTTCAGAAACTGCCTTCCACCGCGGTTCTGCCGCGATCGCGGCAAAACTGCGGTTTTTCACCCTGTTCCGTTTGGAATTTGGAAAAACGTAAAACATGAAAGTTGTAGCCCTTTGAGTTAGCTTTCCAACCATATATTGTGGAGCCCAAATGAGGTTCTGACCAAAAAGTTATGTCTATTTTACTAGACAGTGCGCAATATGCCTCCTCAAGTCTTCGTTCGTACTTAATTATCAAATTTGACCCCCGAACACGATCCCGGCTTGATTCCTTGAGCTTTTACTCAGACTTCAAAGCTTCAAATCACTTAAATTCATTCCATAACATCTATATAGCTCGGAATCACACCTACAAGGCATAAAACACACAATTAGTGCAAAACACTAGCGATTAAAGCGCAAACTCAATTAAAGTGCAGTAAATTCGAGTGTAATAAGCGACTAAAATATGCAATTATAGCCTATCATCAATTTGTCAAGAGATTGTCTTTCGGTTGTATAAGGAATAATCAAAGAATCTGGAATTTCAATCTTGTTTGCTGAATTGACTCGTTCTTGTCCATTTTCAATTCTTAGCAAATAATCGCAAAATATAGGATCTGTTTTGGCTCTCATGTTCTCAGATAACTTTAGTTTTTCAAGTTCATTCCAAATGCTAGAATATAACACACTTTCACCAATAAAATCTTCTTTTTTCCATATCGCACAACGGGAAGAGTATGTCTGAAATCACCTCCTAATATACTACAGCTTTTCCGCCAAACAATGCATTTGTATTCATGAGATCTTTTAATAGTAAATCAAAAACTTCTATCATTCTTTTTTTAGCCATAGATGTCTCATCCACACAATCAATTTTGCATCTCGGATTAATCCTGCAAGTGAGCTTTCTTTGCTAATGTTACAAATTGTATTTTCATCGATGTCAATAGGAATTTTGAAACAGGAATGTGCGGTACGTCCACCTGGGAGAATAGAAGCAACAACACCAGAGGTAGCTGTTGCCAAAGCTATATATCCCATTGATTGTACAGTTGCTAATAAAGCACGATATAAAAAAGTTTTTCCTGTTCCTCCTGGACCATCCACGAAAAAGGCACCTGTTTTGTTCGAAAATATCCTTTCAGTAATCAGATTATATGCAATTAGTTGGTTTTTGTTTAATTTCCTATGTAGCAATACGTCGTCTTCATTAACAATAATAGATCTTTTAAAATGAATCTCTTTTGCCTCTTTTGCCGCCGCAGAAGGCCTAATAGTTTCTGGGATGAGTTCATACTCATTTATATCATGACCCATAGAATGTAAAATATCGTTGATATGATTCAAAGCTTGATATCGAATTTCTCTTCTTTCAGTAATTTGTAACACTTTGTAGTCTTCGATCATTGATTCTTCAAATTGTTCCCATAATTTTCTGGGGTTGGCAGGATCGTAATACACCAATAATGTAGCAAATAAATGCCTTAAACTATATGGCATTTGGTAACTTGTGGCTTCAGACATACACTCTATCAAACTATTATCACAGTGTAATAATCCTCGTTTCTCTACGGACTCTCTGAAACTACTACAAGTCACTACTAAAAAATATCTGTTTACCGCCGCAACAGTACCGACAGACTTTTTTCCGTCGGTATTCCGAAGGACTTTCCGACGGAGTCTTTCGGTACTTTTGAACTTTTTAATTTTTAATTTTTTTAGAAAAGAACCGACGGACTTCAGTCGGTAAATAATGATATTTTGACCAGTCGAAATTTAAATGGTTGTACCGACAGACTCCGTCGCTAATTTACCGACGGACTCCCTCGGAACATTTTGTATTTATATTTTTGAATTATTTTTTTAGGGTAATATATGACAATAGACCCAAAGGTTCCATTTGATTTTCCTTGTCCTTCATCTTATACATATGTTACACAGATTTTATTTTTTTTTTTTACTTTTCATTTTTAATGAATTTCCTACTGCTCCACTGGTGCTCTTGGTCTCCTGCAAACAGAAAAAAACATGGTTCATGGCCAAGACTATTAAGAGCCCCCTTATATCTAACATTACACACTCCATAACTAAGTCGCATTGCTCCATAGTTGTAGTTATTTATGTTGAGGAAAACCAAATTAAGGAGTTAGGAAAGAACACGATGACATTTTTATATGCAATAAGCTCTATCATGTTATTCATCTGTATTGCTGTAAATTAAATAATAATCTTTAAAACAGAAACAGAAAGTTAGTAGAAATTAAATTCCGAAAACAGTAAACTTCTTCAAAATAAATTCTGGAAAAACGTTATAGGAACAAATCGAGCCCACTGAATACACAGTGTGTCCTTAAGAAAATTACTCCCCTCAAGTACCCGAGGTTTTGGAATATATCCTCCTAGGATAGAACGATTTAACTCACCAGTGTATCGGTACCTAAAACTCTGGTGATCGGCGAACCACTCGATGGTCGTAAAACACACTGGAATATTTTGTGCAGAAGAAGAAGAAGATTCAGAAAATTTAGTAAGTAAATATTCTGGGATTTGAAGGTCTATTTATAGCCAACTTGGTGATGTTTCTGAAGAGGTTTGCAACCTTTTCAGAATAGTCATGACTGTTGGAACAGGTGTGACCCTCTGAAGAGGTTGCAACTTTTCAGAATAGTCATGGCTGTTGGAACAGGTGTGACCCTCTGAAGAGGTTTGCAACCTTTCAGAACAGTCATGGCTGTTGGAAATTTTTGCCGGAAATTTAAAACGAATTTAAATTAATCCGAGAAAGAAAAACGGGCTAGACCGGACCTGGTCGCGTGTCATCCCTCCATTTTTTTCTCACCATTTTCCATTCACACCTCTTTTGTTATTATTTATTAAATAACAAACCCAACAATCCCCCACAGGAATGGAGAATGGCTATAAACTTAAAGGAATGCACTGACGTGTGTGTGTTTTACAAGCAAGAATTGATTGCATCTGGATAAGTAGGTTTCCCTTTGAACTTTTCGTAGTGAACTTATATCGGATATACTCGGTCAATCGGTAGATTTTATATCTATGAACCGTCGAGCTTTGTCATATACCTAGACAACATAAGCCACACAATCAATCCTTAACCATCTATGGTTCAAACGTTTGTGTTCGTTTCAGCCATGAACACCGCCTGGTTTCATGAGTGCTTAGAGAATGGGCCTTTACTTTCATTCTCCTTGAAGCGGCTTACACTTGACACTCACATAGGTAATTTCTTAACGTGAAATCCTAAAGACACACTATCTGGTCATATCTTGCCAGACTTAGCAAATCATTAAAAAGCTTTAAGCTTTATTGACTCATCAAAAAAGCCTTAATGCTTTGCCTCGTTTTTGAACATTGTCTTTATCACGAGAATGGGTTGAGTTAGTTGACAATGTTGAACCGTCATTCATAACTTTGTTTGATCTCTTTGAACCTAGCTCTTGGGATCTCCAGTCTGCTAGGTAGAGTTACCGCCATGATGACTTGTCCTAGGCCTTTAACCCCATTCCCTTTGATGATCTTTCAACTGCCTCTCTAGATAGGCCTTTTGTAAGTGGATCCGACACGTTATCTCTTGACTTTACGTAGTCAATTGTGATAACACCACTAGAGAGTAGTTGTCTAACGGTATTGTGTCTCTGTCGGATATGACGAGATTTTCCGTTATACATAACGCTCCCTACCCTACCTATTGCCGCTTGGCTATCACAGTGTATACATATAGGTGCCAAAGGTTTGGGCCAAAATGGAATATCTTCCAAGAAATTCCGGAGCCATTCAGCTTCTTCACCGGCCTTGTCTAAGGCTATAAACTCAGCCTCCACTGTAGAGCGGTCAATGCACATTTGTTTGGACGATTTTCAAGACATCGTTCATCCACCGACTGTTTAGAATCGGTTGAACCGGTGATCTAATTTGCATCACTATACCCCTCTATTATCGTGAGATACTTATTGTAGTGCAAAGCATAATTTGGAGTATATTTCAAATACTTCAAAACTCGTTTCATTGTCATGAACGTTCAATGAAAACTTCCTTATGTTGTAGACTAATACGTCTCGATTTTCGATTGCATATCAGATTATTGACTACACTTAATGTAGTAATTATAACAACAGCTGGAATGATTGGCATCAGTTGTGGCCACAACCTTTTAATATATAACACATTTCATAATCATTCCGCCATTTTCAAGCATTTGTATGCTATTCATTCATATGTCTATATGATATGCAAATTATAGCACCTCCATTCATGAAACAAATCCAACTTGCAATGGATTTTGGTCATGTTCATCGGTTAGTTCACCTCATTATAGACCAACGTATTAATATATTCGTTCATGAACAGTCATGTCCATACTAAAACGTACAAACGTAGCTTTCTATGAAAAGTCACAACCTTCAAAATGACATTATTTCATAAAAGAACTAAACAATATAAATTTTCAATAAAGAAAATGACCTTTCGAGAAAGGCATGTGACCAACTTCCGAATTAGTAGTTTCATCAACTAGTCTTTATTAAGACTAAACAACTGATGATTTTACCAACTACTATATCAATGGAGTTCAAAAATTATATAATTTAGACATTACGTCTAACATTGGCTTTTGTCATGCATAAGCTAAAAGCCCCCACATTTTAAATATTTCATCAACATATCATATATAATCAAATAATGACTATATGATTTGAAGTATTCTTAACGTAAACACATTTGTTTACACTCATTAATTTTTGAAACCATTTGACAATATTATTTAGTCAAATCTCGCATGTCATTGTTTACTAAACAATTGTATCCAAACATTACGACTTTCCCGGTTTCTCGGCCGGAGGAACAGCAGTGCGGCTTGACGAGGCTATCGTCGTTTGCACCAACAGTCGCAGAAGGAATTCCATTCTCGTTTGCCATTTCTTACAGTGAACAACAGAAGAGATCAATTAATGGCAAAACCAAAATAGTAAATAATACTGTAATTAATAAACTGTACGTAATAAAAATAACTGAAGTTTTTAAATACTGTTTTACAGAAAAAACGATGAAGTTTTTATATTCTTCAAATCGTTTTCTGAATTTCAATACTCTGATGAAGTTTTTATATCTTCAAATCAGAATAATAAAATTCAGACAGAATACA
>NW_017671563.1:189124-213164 GCF_001879085.1 Nicotiana attenuata | reverse complement strand
TGCGGTTATGACTGGGAAGAAGGTATATATAGTTCTTCTTCGCGATTTTTGAAGGGTTTATTCATTTTAACTTCGGACTTAGAGTTTTTGGGCGATTTTGAAGAGAGATTTCAAGGGAACTTTGATAAGGTAAGGATTTTGGACCTAAAACACACTTCTATGATAATATTTCACGGATTGGGACTGAAATTTAAGGAATTAATGGACTAAAAATGGAGGTTTAGGGCTTGAGTATAAGAGAGTTTAAATTGGGAATTTGAGGGGTCAATTGGACTCCGATTCTTGCGATTTTTATATGTATGAACTCTTGGGGAGACGAGGAATCTAATGATGTAAAAAAATTTGAGTTTCGAGAAGCGGGCCTGGGGCTCGAGTTTTGCTAATTTCGGGATTTTTTGTTATTTTCGATTGTTTTCGCTTGGGTTTTGTTCCCTTAGTATACTATGATGTATTCGCTCTGATTTTTGGTTAGATTCGACGCGCGTGGAGGCCGATTCGAGAGGCAAGAGCGTCGCGAGCTAGAGTTTTAGCCGGTTCGAGGTGAGTAATGAATGTAAATGATGTCCTGAGGGTTTGAAACCCCGGATTTGCACATCGTAGTGCTATATTGAGGTGAGACACGCGCTTGATGATGAGAGTGGGGTCGTTTACTATTGGGGATCGTGACTTGGTCCGTCCCGAGTGATGCTTTTACCGTGTATTTGATTGAAACTTATTTGTTATCATTATTATTTGGATTGATTGCCATATTTGGGCTTCGTGCCATCTATTTGAACCCTCCAGGGGTTTTTATCACTATTCCTCACTGTTTTGATCTACTACTTGAACTCAGTCGTACTGTTTTCTACTGTTTTACAACTCATCCACTTCTACTCGATTTTTGGAACTAAAATGATTTATTAAATGATGTTTGGGCTGAGAACTACTGTTTTACTAATGCCCGAGGGGCTTATGTGAATTCTGGACTGAGTATGGCCGAAGGCCAGATGTGAGGATACTATGGGATCGGGCTGCGCGCCGCAGCAGTGTTATACTGATACTGATATGAGGCCGAGGGCCTAGATTTTGATGCCACGAGATGGCTTGATATTGCGCTTGGGCCGTAAAGGGCCCTTCCCGGAGTATGTATACCCCCAGTGAGAGCCGTCGATGAGATATATGGATCAGGCTGCACGTCGCAGCGGGTACTATGTGGCACTGTTATATGTGTTGACTTTCTTTAACTGCCTGTCACTTCACTGCTCACTTGCTGTAGAATTATCGTATTTCGTTTTCATTGGTTTATTGTTGTCATATTACTTGTCTTATCTGCCGCATTATAGATTACTCTGTGTTTTTCCGTGATTTCTTATTCTCAGTCATTATTTATACTTATTACTCACTGGGTCGGAGTACTCACATTACTCCCTGCACCGTGTGTGCAAATACAGGCATAGCAGAGTCCGCTCCTGAGTGCTGATCCTCCTAGTCCAGGCTGTGATTTGGAGACTACGAGGTAGTTGTTAGCGTCCGCAGCCCCCGTGCCTCCCCTATCTTATCATTTTCGTGTTCTTGGAACTATTGTATCGGACTAAGTGTTTAGTAGACTTGTATCCGGATTTCTTAGTTGCTCGTGACTTGTGACACCCCAGTTTGGGATGTGTCGGGATGGTTTCTTCTGTTGTTATCGTTACTTTCGCAAATTATGACTATTATATCATGTTTAATAACCGTTTCTAGCATTTAACTGCTTAAAAGAGGTGTTCTGTATGGGTCTGGCTGGCCTTGTCTTCACGAGAGGCGCCATCACGACCGGGTTCGGGAGTTGGGTCGTGACATGTTGGTATCAGAGCGTAGGTTACTAGGTCTCACGAGTCATGAGCGGGTTTAGTAAAGTCTCGCGGATCGGTACGGAGACGTCTGTATTTATCCTCGAGAGGCTGCAGAACCTTTTAGGAAAAACTTCACTTTCTTGAAATTCTTGTCGTGCGAACTTGTTGATCCGAGTGCTAAACTTCTGTTATTCTATTCTCTCGCAGATGGCAAGGACTCGCGCTACTGGACGAGGTGGACGACCACCAGTGCCACCCGTTGAGGTCACCAGAGGCCGTGGACGTGGTCGTGGTCGTGGAAGAGGCAGAACAGCGAGGGCAGCACTTGTTGATCCATCAGCTGCCCCAGCTCCGGATCAGACTCCAGCAGCACCAGTTCAGGCACCAGCTGTGCCCACCGTGATTCCGGGTCTTCAGGAGACCTTGGCACATATCTTGTTAGTTTGCACTGGCCTGACTCAGGCACTTTCAGCCACCACAGCAGCAGCCACTTCACAGGCTGGGGAGGCAATCAGACCACCGCTGCTCGCACACCTGAGCAGGTAGTGCAGGGACTACAGACGCCGGAGGCACCTCCAGCTCAGCCGGTTGCACCAGTTCAGGAGTTCGTAGTACCAGCCATGCCGGATGATGAGCGTCGTCTTGAGAGGTTTGGTAGGCTCCAGCCTCCGTCATTCAATGGTGCTGAGGGCGAGGATGCCTAGGGTTTCCTTGACAAGTGTTAGCGGATGCTCCGTACAGCAGGGATTCTTGAGTCTAGTGGTGTGGCATTTACCACCTTTCAGGGGCTGCCTTTACTTGGTGGGAGGATTTTGAGAGGCGTAGGCCTGTCGGTGCAGCACCCCTTTCTTGGCAGCAGTTCTCCACCCTCTTCTTGGAGAAGTATGTACCGCAGTCCCGCAGAGAGGAGCTGCGTAGGCAGTTTGAGTGGTTGACGCAGGGAGATATGGCCGTGACCCAGCACGAGATGAGGTTTTCTGAGTTGGCTCGTCATGCCACCTAGATGATTCCGTCAGATCGCGAGAGGATCAGGAGATTTGCGGATGGCCTTAACTACCATCTACATATTCTGATGACTAGAGAGAGAGTATTGGGTGCTACGTTCGAGGAGGTGGTGGATATCGCTTGTGATTGAGACAGTTCACCATCGGGAGCGAGACGAGAGGGAGGCCAAGAGGCCTCGTGGATCGGGCAGTTACAGTGGTGCTCCTTTAAGGGGCTAGTTCCAGATGGTAGAGGTCGTTCTTTCAGGCCTGCTCAGTCGGCCCGTTCAGAGTATCGTGGGGCATCTTCAGGTCGTGGTCATCATGGGTCTCAGCAGGGCCAGCCTTCACTCAGCGCCCTGCCAGCTCCGAGTTTATCTCGTGCCCCATCAGCTCAGGGTTCTTCTGTGCCGAGCGCATCTGCTAGCCACTCTGGTGCCAGGGGTTCCCTTCAGTCCCCATCTCCAGCACCGGGGAGTTGTTATGAGTGCGGAGAGTTTGGACATATGAGGAGGCAGTGCCCTCGACTTCGTGATGGTCAGTTTCAGCAGAGGGGTCAGCCCTCGCTTCTGCTCTAGTTGCTTCACCACCCGCCCAGCCAGCTAGGGGTGGAAGTCACGCAGCCAGGGGTCGCCCCAGAGGGTGAGGTCGATCAGGCGGTGGCCAGGCTCGTTTCTATGCTATTCCAGGCAGGACAGATGATATTGCTTCAGATGCTGCCATTACAGGTATTGTTTCAGTCTGCCACAGAGATGCCTCTGTATTATTTGATCCCGGCTCCACCTATTCTTATGTGTCCTCATATTTTGCTCATTATTTAGGTACGCCCCGGGGGTTTCTTGTTTCACCTGTTCATGTATCTACCCCGGTGGGCGATACCGTTGTTGTGGACCGTGTGTACCGGTCATGTGTTGTGACTATTGGGGGTCTGGAGACCCGAGTGGATCTATTGCTATTGAGCATGGTGGATTTTGATGTCATTTTGGGCATGGATTGGTTATCTCCGTGTCGTGCTATTCTAGACTGTCATGCTAAGACAGTCACTTTAGCTATGCCGGGTGTACCGCGGATCGACTGGCGTGGTGTGACTGATTAAGTTCCTAGTAGAGCGATCTCTTTCTTGATATCCCAGCGTATGGTTGGGAAGGGTTGTCTCTCGTATCTTGCCTTCGTGAGGGATGTTGGAGCTGAGGCTCCCAGTATTGATTCTGTCCCAGTTGTGAGAGATTTCTCTGATGTATTTCCTGCAGACCTGCCAGCATGCCGCCGGTCAGGGATATTGATTTTGGTATTGACCTAGTGCTCGGCACTCAGCCCATTTCTATTCCGTCGTATCGTATGGCACCAGCAGAGTTTAAAGAATTAAAGGAGCAGCTTCAGGAACTCCTAGATAAGGGGTTCATCCGGCCTAGTGTGTCACCTTGGGGTGCGTCGGTTCTGTTTGTGAAGAAGAAGGATGGCACTATGAGAATGTGCATCGATTATAAGCAATTGAACAAGGTAACAATTAAGAACAAGTATCCTCTGCCTCGCATTGATGGTTTATTCGACCAGCTTCAGGGAGCGAGGGTGTTCTCCAAGATTGATCTCCGTTCGGGTTACCACCAGTTGAAGATCAGGGATTCAGATATCCTTAAGACTGCTTTCAGGACTAGATATGGTCACATGAGTTCCTGGTTATGTCTTTTGGGCTGACCAATGCCCCAGCAGCGTTCATGCATCTGATGAACATAGTGTTCCGGCCTTATCTTGATTCGTTTGTTATAGTCTTCATTGATGATATTTTGGTATATTCGTGTAGTCCGGAGGAGCACGCGGAGCATTTGAGGCTTGTGTTGTAGCGATTGAGGGAGGAGAAACTTTATGCGAAGTTCTCCAAGTGTGAGTTTTGGCTCAGGTCAGTGGCATTCTTGGGACACGTGGTGTCCAGTGAGGGGATTCAGGTTGATCCAAAGAAGATAGAGGCGGTGCAGAGTTGGCCCAGACCATCCTCAGCCACAGAGATTCGTAGTTTTCTTGGTTGGCAGGCTATTATCGCCGGTTTGTTCAGGGATTCTCATCTATCGCATCGCCCTTGACCAAGTTGACTTAGAAGGGTGCTCCATTTTTATGGTCGGACGAGTGTAAGGAGAGCTTTCAGAAGCTCAAAACAGCTTTGACCACAGCTCCAGTGTTGGTCTTGCCAGCAGCTTCTAGTTCATATACCGTGTATTGTGATGCTTTGAGAGTTGGGATTGGTTGTGTATTGATGCAGGAGGGTAGAGTTATTTCTTACGCTTCCGTCAGTTGAAGCCCCATGAGAAGAACTACCCCGTTCATGATTTGGAGTTGGCTGCTATAGTTCATGCATTAAAGATTTGGAGGCATTACATGTATGGCGTATCTTGTGAGGTATTCATTGATCATTGCAGTCTTCAGCATTTGTTCAAGCAAAAGGATCTTAATTTGAGCAGCGGAGATGGTTGGAGTTGCATAAGGATTATGATATCACCATATTGTATCATTCGGGAAAGGCCAATGTAGTGGCTGATGCTTTGAGCCGGAAGGCAGTGAGTATGGGGAGTTTGGCATATATCCCAGTTGGGGAGAGACCTCTTGCAGTTGATGTTCAGGCCTTGGCCAATCGGTTTGTGACATTAGATATTTCGGAGCCCAGCTGGGTATTGGCTTGCGTGGTTTCTCGTTCTTCTTTATATGATTGCATCAGAGAGCGCCAGTATGATGATCCGCATTTTCTTGTCCTGAAGGACAGAGTTCAACATGATGAAGCCAGAGATGTGACCATTGGTGATGATGGAGTGTTGAGGATGCAGGGCCGGATTTGCGTGCCCAATGTGGATGGGCTTTGGGAGTTGATATTGGGAGAGGCCCATAGCTCGCGGTATTCCATTCATCCGGGTGCCGCGAAGATGTATCAGGATCTTAGACAGCATTATTGGTGGCGGAGAATGAAGAAAGATATTGTGGGGTTTGTAGCTCGGTGTCTAAATTGTCAGCAGGTGAAATATGAGCATCAGAGACCGGGTGGCTTGCATCAGCAGATGGTTATCCCCGAGTAGAAGTGGGAGAGGATCACTATGGATTTTGTTACTGGACTTCCTCGGACTTTGAAGAAGTTCGGTGCTATTTGGGTGATTGTAGACAGGCTGACCAAGTCCGCGCACTTCATTCCTATCTGTACTACTTATTCTTCAGAGCGGATGGCAGAGATATATATTCGGGAGATTGTTCGGTTGCATGGTGTCCCAGTTTCCATAATATCAGATCGGGGCACTCAGTTTACTTCCCAGTTTTGGCAGTCTATTCAGCGAGAGTTGGGTACTCAGGTGCAGTTGAGCACAGCCTTTCACCCTCACACGGACGGGTAGTCCGAGTGCACCATTCAGATATTGGAGGATATGCTACTCGCCTGTGTTATTGATTTCGGAGGGTCATGGGATCGGTTTCTACCACTTGCAGAGTTTGCCTACAACAACAACTACCAGTCGAGTGTTCAGATGGCTCCATATGAGGCTTTGTACGGGAGGCGGTGTAGATCTCCGGTTGGTTGGTTCGAGCCCGGTGAGGCTAGGCTATTGGGGACCGATTTGGTTCAGGATGCTTTAGATAAAGTGAAGGTAATTTAGGAGAGACTCTGTACGGCGCAGTCGAGGCAGAAGAGTTATGCGGACAGGAAGGTTCGAGATGTATCCTACATGGTTGGTGATAAGGTCCTGTTGAAGGTTTCACCCACAAAGGGTGTTATGAGATTCGGAAAAAAGGGAAAGTTGAGTCCGCGGTTCATTGGGCCTTTTGAGGTACTTCGGAGGATTGGGGAGGTGGCTTATGAGCTTGCCTTGCCACCCAGCTTGTCGAGTGTGCATCCAGTTTTTCATGTTTCTATGCTCCGGAAGTATATTGGATACCCGTCCCATGTTCCGGATTTCAGTACGGTTCAGTTGGAGGGTGATTTGACTTATGATGTAGAGCCAGCAGCCATTTTGGAGCGTTAGGTTCGGAAGTTGAGGTCAAAGGATGTAGCTTCAGTGAAGGTGCAGTGGAGAGGTCGGCCCGTGGAGGAGGCTACCTGGGAGACTGAGCGGGAGATGCGGAGCAGATATCCTCACCTATTTGAGGCTTCAGGTATGTTTCTTGACTCGTTCGAGGACGAACGTTTGTTTAAGTTGGGGAGGATGTGACGACCCGGCCAGTCGTCTCATGAGTTACCGCTCTGTTTCCCCCATTTCTGCTTATTTATGCTTCGTTATCCGTGTTTTATGTGGTCGTGTTTATTGGTTTGCGTTTGGAGTGGATTTGGTAAGAAATGAGACACTTAGTCTCTTTTAAGAAGGCTTAAGTTGGAAAAGTCAACCGGATGTTGACTTATAAGTTAGAGGGCTCGGATGGGAATTCCGATGATTCGGTTAGCTTCGGGAGGTGATTTATGACTTAGGAGTGTGATCGGGATTGGTTTTGGAGGTCCGGTGTAGAATTAGGCTTGAATTGGCGAAGTTAGTATTTTGGCGATTTCCGCTTGGTAGGTGAGATTTTGATCCCAGGGTCGGAATGGAATTCCGAGAGTTGTTGTAGCTTCGTTATGTGATTTGGGATGTGTGTGCAAAATTTCAGGTCATTCGGACGTGGTTTGGTTGGGTTTTTGATCAAAAGCGTATTTCGAAGGTTTTTAGAAAACTTAGGCTTGAATTCGATGTGAATTGATGGATTTAGTGTTGTTTGAGGTGTTTTGATGATTGGAGCAAGTTTGAATGAGGTTTTAGAATGTGTTGGTGTTTTTGGTTGAGGTCCCGGGGGCCTCAGAGTGATTTCGGATGACTAACGGGAAGAGTTGGACTTGTGCAATTGCAGATTTTCTGCTGCTTCTGGTGTTTTCGCACCTGCGGTTTGGGTACCGCAGGTGCGGTATCGCAGATGCGTTGATTTGGATCGCAGAAGCGGAAAGGCTGAAGGAGGCTCGGAACCGCAGATGCGGAAGAAGGGCCGCACCTGCGGAGCCGCAGATGCGGATATTAGACCGCAGATGCGGTTAGGCGGGATTTAAGTGAATTCCGCAGATGCGGGGAAATGACCGCAAAAGCAGTACCGCAGAAGCGGGTATTTGAACGCAGGTGCGGTTATGACTGGGCAGAAGGTATATATAGTTCTTCTTCGCGATTTTTGAAGGGTTTATTCATTTTAACTTCGGACTTAGAGTTTTTGGGCGATTTTGAAGAGAGATTTCAAGGAAACTTCGATAAGGTAAGGATTTTGGACCTAAAAACACACTTCTATGGTAATATTTCACGGATTGGGACTGAAATTTAAGGAATTAATAGACTAAAAATGGAGGTTTAAGGCTTGAGTTTAAGAGAGTTTAAATTGGGAATTTGAGGGGTCAATTGGACTCCGATTCTTGCAATTTTTATATGTATGAACTCATGGGGAGACGAGGAATCTAATGATGTAAAAAATTTTGAGTTTCGAGAAGCGGGCCCGGGGCTCGGGTTTTGCTAATTTCGGGATTTTTTATATTTTCGATTGTTTTCGCTTGGGTTTTGTTCCCTTAGCATATTGTGACATATTCGCTCTGATTTTTGGTTAGATTCGACGCGCGTGGAGGCCGATTCGAGAGGCAAGAGCGTCGCGAGCTAGAGTTTTAGCCGGTTCGAGGTGAGTAATGAATGTAAATGATGTCCTGAGGGTTTGAAACCCCGGATTTGCACATCATAGTGCTATATTGAGGTGAGACACGCGCTTGATGATGAGTGTGGGGTCGTTTACTATTGGGGATCGTGACTTGGTCCGTCCCGAGTGATGCTTTTACCGCGTATTTGATTGAAACTTATTAGTTATCATCATTATTTGGATTGATTGCCATATTTGGGCTTCGTGCCATCTATTTGAACCCTCCAGGGGTTTTTATCACTATTTCCTCACTGTTTTGATCTACTACTTGAACTCAGTCGTACTGTTTTCTACTATTTTACAACTCAGCCACTTCTACTTAGTTTTTGGAACTAAAATGATTTATTAAATGATGTTTGGGCTGAGAAATATTGTTTTACTAATGCCCGAGGGGCTTATGTGAATTCTGGACTGAGTATGGCCGAGGGCCAGATGTGAGGATACTATGGGATCGGGCTGCGAGCCGCAGCAGTGTTATACTGATACTGATATGAGGCCGAGGGCCTAGATTTTGATGCCACGAGATGGCTTGATATTGCGCTTGGGCCGTAAGGGGCCCCTCCCGGAGTCTGTACACCCCCAGTGAGTGCCGTCGACGAGATATATGGATCAGGCTGCACGCCGCAGCGGGTACTATATGGCACTGTTATATGTGTTGACTTTCTTTAACTGCATGTCACTTAACTGCTCACTTGCTGTAGAATTATCGTATTTCATTTTCATTGGTTTATTGCTGTCATATTACTTGTCTTATCTGCCGCATTATAGATTCCTCTGTGTTTTTCCGTGATTTCTTATTCTCAGTCATTATTTATACTTATTACTCACTGGGTCGGAGTACTCACATTACTCCCTGCACCGTGTGTGCAGATACAGGCATAGTAGAGTCTGCTCCTGAGTGTTGATCCTCCCAGTCCAGGCTGTGATTTGGAGACTACGAGGTAGCTGTTAGCGTCCGCAGCCCCCGTGCCTCCCCTATCTTATCATTTTCATGTTCTTTGAACTATTGTATCGGACTTAGTGTTCAGTAGACTTGTATCCAGATTTCTTAGTTGCTCGTGACTTGTGACACCCTGGTTTGGGATGTGTCGAGATGGTTTCTTCTGTTGTTATCGTTACTTCCGCAAATTATGACTATTATATCATGTTTAATAACCGTTTTTGGCATTTAACTGCTTAAAAGAGGTGTTCTGTATGGGTCTGGCTGGCCTTGTCTTCACGAGAGGCGCCATCACGACCGGGTTCGGAAATTGGGTCGTGACACTAACGAAGGTGAAACAAGGGAGTTAGAAATATAAATTTTCAGTAAACTAAGAGGATGAGTCCTCTGATTGAAACTTAATTGTTTTTTTAACAGAAAAGGGCCTTCCGACTGAGGACCAGACTTCAACATTTCAAACTGCAAGTACCTTTTTAAAGGTAGCAACTGAATTAGGCTAGAGTATCTACAGAATACCTCTCTTACTTTGTTTGAGATGAATACAGTATTTAACTATCTTCTAACAGCTTAACTAATCACTCACGTGTAAGTCACATGTGTGGGTGTGCATTATCTAAAATGCCCTTCTTACATCCTATGTTTTAACTCTCAATACTGCCCCTCAAGCTGGAGGGTGGAATATATCTAACACACCAAGCTTGGATACTAAGAAACAATGTTGTGCAACAGTCAACCCCTTTGTTAGGAGATCAGCTAACTACAAAGAAAAAGAAGCATAGCATGGATGTACAAGCCCTGCTTTGATCTTCTCTCTTACAAAGTGATAGTCTATCTCGATATGCTTTGTTCTTTCATGAAATATTAGATTTCTAGCTATTTGAATGGTTGCCTTGTTGTCACAGAACAGAGAAACAGGTTTAGACACTTTGATCCCCAAGTCTTCCAACATTCCTGTCAACCATGTGATTTCTGCAGTTGCAGCTGCCATGCTCTGTATTCAGCTTCTGCTAAAGTCCTGCTCACTGTAGGCTTTTTCTTTGATTTCCATGAAATCAAGGAATTGCCTAGTTTCACGACATAACCTGTCATAGACCTCCTTGTGTTGAGGCATGATGCCCAATCTGAATCACAGTATGCACTAAGTTGATCAATGGCTCCTGATTCTATCAATAACCTCATTCCTGGTGCTCCCTTGATGTATCTCACCACTCTCAATTCTGCCTCCATGTGTGATTGTTTGGGCTTTTGCATAAATTGACTCAAAGTTTGTACTGCAAAGCTTATGTCAGGCCTAGTGATAGTTAAGTATAGCAAACTTCCATCAATCTTTGATAAGCTGATTTGTCTTCTAACTCTGAATCTCCTATCTTCCCAATGCATGTGTCATATTCCACTGTTGTCAATTTTTATTCAACTCTATAGGAGTTGCAATTGGCCTTGCACCACTCAAACATGTCTCCGAGATTAATTCCAAAGCATATTTTCTTTGATTGAGTAGGATCCCCTTCTTTAATCTTGAGACTTCAATTCCCAGGAAGTATCTTAATGTGCCTAAGTCCTTAACTTTGAACTTACTATGTAAAATTGTCTTGGCATCATTAATTAGACTGGAGCAGCTCCCAGTAAATCATCCACATATATCAGTATAATGACCACCTCTTCTCCTTGGTGCTTTGTGAATAAGGAGTGATCAAATGCACTCTGTTTATAGCCATTCTGAGTAAGTGCATCAGTGATTCACAGGTACCACATCTTATTCAAAAAATTCCAGGTGTTGATAATGTTTCAAAGCATTGTGCTGCAAGCTCAATATTTTCAGCCAAGGACTCCCATTTTTCCGAGGATGGACGGACATCAGAACCAAAAATGGATCCTGCAAGAAAGTTAAAAATGACTTCAAAAGTGACTAACTAATCATAATACTCTACCTTGTTATTGCTATAAAACTTTACCTGTGAGCCAGAGAAGGTGAAGTTCCCACCGGATTGAAACTGGGTGGTCCCATTTCTTGTCAATATTGCCAACCTTTGCAATTCATCATCCATGATATCCACATCCACAGCCCCTTGAAATGTCAAGTAATAAAAAACGATTGTTGCCTGTATAACAGTATCTCCAAAAATTCAGTGAAATTCAAAACTTGCAACTGGTTTAACAATTATTTGAAGTTAAATCTTACATCAACTGCTGGTTATCCCCGCTGCTTGTGACCAAATGCCAAATCGATCCAGTGGTGGAGATTTGATTTCACATATTTACTTTCAAGGGTTTCTTCGTTCTAACAAATAAATTCAAGAGCCGCAATATTAGCAAAAGTCTGCCTAGAAAAGTATATGATTAGTGATGAAGATGAACATCTCTTCAGTAGTTTCTCGCATTGTCTAACAGAGTAGAAGATGTCACCTGTCATTGGAACTCACATTACCGAGGAGTTGACTTTATTTTTATCTTTTAGTCAAATTTGATACACATCCACCTATATTCTCCAACGATGAATTCACAAGTCGCACAAAGATACATCGCAGAAGAGTTACCTAGTACCAAAAGGTATTAAAAGAGCAATATAATACGACCGAGTTATAAAATAGCAAACATAAAAAAGTCTGGTATAGCTGCTAGAAATGACAGAATATGAGCAACCTGGAGTTTAATTTGGTATATACAATGAGAGAAAAGTAATAATTTTGCAAAATTTACAGAGAGGATATAATAGGACTAATGAAGATAAAATTGTGTGCTCAGGTAAAGCTGTCTGAGGCAAGATGATTATACCCAGCTGTAGCCAATCTAATGGAAGTCCATGTAATTTTTTTGCTGTGCCAGTAATGCCCACAAATTCTGATCACATTTATACCAAGTTATAGGTTCAAATATGTATTTTAGAAGATTAGTATCAACTAATAAAGTTAAGGTAATGTAGAAATAAATCATAGAAAGAACTACAAATTTCCATGACGCGGATCCAATTGCAGGTTTCCAGAGGATCAATTCCCATGAGGAGTAAATATTGTTTGATTAAACTAGTGCATCCGATGATTAGTTTTAAGAAGTTTATCTTTTATGTTCAAGTACTAAATAGAGATTCCCCTGCAACTGCACAGGCCCAACAGGCTAAATATTTAGCAAGTGTTTTCTTTCATGCCGATATTGTGTAATGCTGGGGCTAGTAGAAATAATACCCTATTGAAATCGAAAGAAGTAACCACAAGGAAAAGAGCATTACGTACAATATGGACATAACATGGTACATTTTGGTAAAATATTATGTGCAAAAGAGGACAAAAGTACACTTAGATCTCAAGTACTAAAGTTCAACCATAACCAACATTATTGACTGGGCTTTGGTAGTAATCAGCTAATCTCACGGCAATACGCGAATGACAAACACATCTAAAAATACATGGAAGAAGAGTGAGGACTTTCAGTCTTATTGTCTCATCCAATACTGGTGCAATCGAACGGATTAACTGCGCAAAACCACCTGCACTCTAAGGAAAAAAGAGTAAGAAAACAAAAACAATGCTTAAGCCAAGGAGTCGAGGAAGCATCCAACTAAATTAAAATACCAATTTACCTTTCTGCAATAGTGGGCATTGTCACAGCTTCTAACTTTCTTATACATTCTAGTTGTCACATACATTTTGGATGAATATGTTTGTAGCATTATTTTCAAAACTTGCCATTCTTGCTTCATAGAGAAAAATAACACCTTTTTTGACTGGATATTTAAGACTACAACTACATATGCTGGACGTCTTGTTCAGTCTAAACCAACAACTATTTTGAATCAAACACAACATAAAACAGTAGACTTTGTCCATGGAGAACCAACTCTGGTTTTTGACATGGAGGAGCGGCAACAATTTGCAAGAGAAGAAGGTTTACACCAGGCAATCGTGGTTAAAGTATCTGCACGAGCACCAGAATTGAAGGAGATTCAAACTCTACTGCCCAAACAACTTGGGGTTAAGGGACATTGTTTGATTGGATTATTAGCGCCAAGACAAGTTTTGCTAAGGTTTGATCAGTTTGATGATTTTGTAATGTCTTTGACGCGATCTGTTACTTATTTTGCGCACAAGGGAGAGGAGAATCAGTGTAGAATCTTCCCATGGTCTATTGGTTTTGATCCCAAGGAAGAAACAACAAAAGCAGTTATATGGATATCACTGCCAAACCTTGCGCCGGATCTGTTTGTGAAAAAGGCTCTGTGATCAATCGCTTCTGCTGCTGGAAGACCTATTGCCATTGATAAAGCAATGCAAATTAAATCAAGACCAAGCACAACAAGGGTAAAGGTGATCTTGGACCTACTGGACAAGCATCCCAAACGTGTGAGGCTTCAAAGTTTGGATAAAACAAGTGGAAAAATTATTGAAGTGTTTCAGGAAATTGTGTATGACAATCTACCTTTGTACTGTAATTGTTGTAAACACCAGGGCCACGATGAGAATACATGTCGATATATATCGAAAAAGACACACAATGATGCTGAGATTGAAGAAGTTGAAGTTGTTCAAGAACAAGCTGATCGAAGTACTGTAGAACGATATCAAGGGGATTTGAGGCAATTATTGAATGCAAAAAAGATGCAGCAGGTTATTGAGACCAAGGTATGGATGCAGATAACAATAATGGGAATAATTCCCTTGTTGTTCATCAAGGATCTGAGGAAATAAGTTGATTAATACACCAGCTGTGATTAGAAGTTCCAATGGAACAATACCTCGAGAAAACACTACTGCTGCAGTTGTTTCAGCTGAGGCAAATCCTACTACACAAAGTATGGGAGTAACAGAAGTTGGCAAGGAGCATGCTAAGCCAGGCATGACTAAATCTCCTACTGATAGTGAGGTGAAGTTGACTGATGCCTCAAGTGTTAGGAAAAATAAACTTCCAGCTGATATCCCTGCTACAAGAGCTTTGGAAACAATTTACAAGGCAGTAAGGCAACTGCTGTTGCACTAGCTGTTACTGCTACACCTGTTGCTAAACCTTCTGCTGCTGATCAAGCTGAATCTACTGTATAAATTGACAAGGCAAAGGATGATATGACAACTGGTGATCGAACCACTATAGGGCCGGATAATGTAAGTGTTGGGGTATTAGAGTATGCAGCTTCATCAGGTACATCAAGTATCAGCTGGAATTGAGCAGGCTGCACCTGGAACTTTGACACCTACTGATTCATTGACTACAAAGGTGGATCTAGCTACACCTAACGCTGGGCTTTCAATGGCTAAAGGTGCTGGGCAGACAAGGAAATCTGTTACAAATCCCAGCAACTCTGCTTCAAAGAGCAATGACAGGACAGTGGTGAATCGTACAGCCAGCAAGAAGAAATCTACAGGTCTCCAAAATCAGATTTTATCATCAAAGACCATTGATTCAAACTCCATTGATGCTTTGGTGAATGAACATGAGCAACATGTGAAGGAGGTTGGGAATATGAAGCAACAGATTGGCGATGAGGAAAGGCCAAGGTATGGACTGGTGCTTTCTCCAGGCAAATCTGGACATGTTACAGCCAAAGATCCTGTGGTTGTTGGTGGTACTACAAGCCCCGTTACTGGACAAAAAGCTAAGGAAGTTGGGCATCAAAACCTTACAGGACAGGTGCAGCAGCAAGTTCGGACAGCTGGTGATCGAGCTACTACAACTGTGATACCAAATGCACGACAACAACATGCTACTTCCCAGATTTGGAAAACAGATGGTGTGACAGCTGCTAAGTCAGGTGCACAAAATATTGCAGCTCCTACTGTTGAATTAAGTGCTCAAACTGCTGGTTTAAAGGCTACTGCTAAGTCATGCATGAAGGTATCTATGATCATTGTCCAGCAATTATTAATTGAGAAGGAGGGAATGTAAAGAGTATAAGTAACTATCTGCAATAGTTTACATGATATTGAACTTAAAGGTAGAGGGGAGTAGCTAGTTTCTATTGGAAAGCTTAGCAACCGGTCTAGTCAATGTCTTTTTTCTTAAAAAAAAGAAGAAGAAAACAGTGGGGTTTGGACGAACTTGCACACCTATGTTATATCAACTACCTCAACCAGCACAAGTGTTGGCCAAGGCTTCAGTAGATGGGAAGATTTCACTTAGTGACACCTATGTTATTCAAACCTTGGTTGAGATTGTCACTCTAGCTCTTCCATCTCCTTGGGGCCCAATCTAGTAAAATCTTGTAGAGTCCTGGTTTAAAGCCTAGTTCTAACAACCAGAAGAAACTAGGGAGAAAACGTGACACGATCCAAAATCCCACCAAGTCGTGATGACACCTAACACAACCAGCTAGGTAAGCCAACCAAGATATAACACAGTTTGATTGAAGGTCATCAAGTAAATAATTTAATAAAAATGCAAAAATCAAAACAACTATCCCCAAGAACTGGCGGTACAGTCATGAGCCATTTAGATATTTTAATATGTGGAGTATATTACCAGAATTCCAAATAAGGGTACAGGAAAAAGGAGATACATGGCACAAAGATGTATCAGCTGATAGGGAAACTGAACAGAACAAAGAGTGTATTAATGAAATTAAACAAGGAAAGATTTTCAGATGTAGAAAGAATGGCAGAAGCAGCAATGGAGCAACTGACAGAATGCCAAAGGAAGATACAAAATGATCCTAGAAATGTGGAACTAATTGAAGAGGAGGTTCGACTGATGAAAGAAAGTATTAAATGGAAGACTGCAAAAGAACAATTCTTGAGGCAGAAAAGTAAAGTGCAATGGATTAAGCAGGGGGATCAAAATACAAAATATTTCCATAGTGTGATAAAAGCTAGAAGGAATGCAATAGGATATTTTCTATTAAAGATGCAGAAGGGAATGAGAAAACTGAGGTTGAAGGGATAGCAAAGGCATTCATTGACTTCTATTCAAAGCTACTAGAGGAAAGCAAAGGAAATAGACAGCATGTATGCAGCAGTCTAGTAAAGAAAGGACCAGTTCTACAACAGGAGCAAAGAGAACATCTGGAAGCTGCAGTTACAGAAAAGGAGATTAAAGAAGCATTATGGGCAATAGGGGGAGATAAATCTCCAGGACCTGATGGATATGGAGCTCAATTTTTCAAAGACTGTTGGCTAGTGGTTGAACAAGATGTGGTTGGAAGTGTGAAAGAGTTCTTTGATACTACAAAAATGCTGAAAAGTATTAATAGAACTACTTTAACACTGATTCCTAAAAACAACCATGCAGATAATGTAGGAGATTACAAGCCAATTGCTTGCTGTAATACTGCATACAAGATCATCTCGAAGGTGCTATGTAACAGGCTAAAAGGTGTGCTACCAACGATAATATCGGAAAATCAGAGTGCTATTGTGGAAGGCAGAAGCATAGTGCAAAACATTCTGATATGTCATGACCTGGTAAAGATGTATAATAGGAAGAAGTCAACGAGAAGCTGCCTGATAAAGATAGATCTTAAGAAGGCATATGATACTGTGGAGGTTTGTGGAAGAAATGATCTATGCTTTGAACTTCCCTGTAAAGTTCATCAAATGGACAATGGAGTGCATGACAACTACTCAGTACTCAATTGCTCTGAATGGTGGGTTGTATGGATGTATTGAGGGGAAAAGGGGCCTAAGACAGGGTGATCCTATTTCACCACTCATCTTTGTAATAAGCATGGAGTACGTCACTAGAATTATGCAATGGGTAGCTACACAGGAGGGGTTTGCATTCCACACAAAGTGTAAAGGGTTAAAGCTAAACCACCTTTGCTTTGCAGATGATGTATTGATGTTCTGTAAAGGAGAGTATCAAAGTATTATGCTAATGTTGAGGGGATTACAAACTTTCTCTAATACTTCTGCTTTAAGTACAAATGCTGGAAAATCAAATGTATACAGTGCAAACATGGATAGCCAGTGCTTGGAGAACATATGTGACATAACAGGTTACAAAAAAAGGGACTATGCCATTTAGGTACCTAGGAGTTCCTATAGTTGCAAGGAAACTGAAGGCAAGTGATTGTGAAATGTTGGTGGAGAAGCTAAGTACAAGAATACACTAATGGGGCTCAAAGAATCTGTCGTATGCAGGGAGAGTGCAATTGATCAATTCTGTATTGATCAATATTCATTCATATTGGGCAACAATTTTTATACTCCCCAAGAAGGTCCTCAAAGACATTACAACAATTTGCAGGAATTACTTGTGGGCTGGAAATAGCATACCAAATAAGGTACCACTTGTGGCTTGGGACCTTGTGTATAGGCCAAAAAATGAAGGAGGGTTGGGTATAAGGGAATGTATAAAATGGAATGAAGCTGCGGTGGCAAAATATGGGGGGAATATAGCAAACAAAGAAGACAACTTGTGGGTGAAATGGATCAACCACATCTATCTGAAGGGAGAAGATTTCAAAAGACAGCTGCTGGTACTGGAGAAAAATTTGTGACATCCGTGATATATATGTAACTGGATACATAGGAAATGGCTGGCAATCGAGGACAGGGAAGTACACAATCAAGAGTGGCTATAATTGGAGAAGAGGAAGGCTAGATCAATGGCCTTGGTGCAGAGGAGTGTGGAATAAAATGAATGTCCCTAAACACAGCTTCATCAGTTGGCTTGTGATGAGGAAGAAACTGCTGACAAAAGATAGAACACTAAAAATGAAAATAACTAAAGATAGTGACTGCATGCTATGCGTAGGAAACACAGAATCCAATGAACATTTGTTCTTTGAATGCACATACTCAGATTGTGCTTGGCTGAAGTGTTAAAATGGCTTGGGATGAATATACAGAACATGGAAGTGACGGGGATATGGAGAAGGATGACTAGAATTGCAAAAGGGAAAATTGGAAGATCATTTACGAAGGCAGTTTTGGCAGCAGTCATATATCATATATGGAAAGTCAGGAATGAAGCTATATGGAGGAAAAGAGTGCCTCGACCACAAGTAGTGTTAGAGCAGATTCAACATGCATGCAAATACAAATGCTTGGAGATAATACAGAAGACGAAGAGCAAGGCAAATATGAGCTGGTTTGAAAAGTTATATAGATAGAAACAGAAACATTTTGGATAGGGAAATGATAGATTGAAATATAGTGAAGGTATGGAATATTAGAAGGATAGGAGAAGTGAAATTGTATATGTGTGTTTTTGGGATGATTAAATAAAGTTTTTATTTTCTACCAAAAAAAAAAAAGCTACGGGCGTTAATGTAGAGGGACATAAATTTGTCTTAACTTCCTCTAATGAAGATGGAATACGAAAAAATGCAAAAGGGGATGGCTGGACTGTAGTAAGATCTCCTACTAGGCAAAACACTTCTTTAGGCGTACAAGAACAGCAGCAACATTTAAGTATTCCAGGTCCTCGACAAATTGCAGCGCAGGTCACCAGTCCAAATGTTTCTGAAATTTTAGCTGCGGAGGAGATGTTGGTATCAATTCACCACCTATAAATAACGCTAAGCTGGCACAGCAATACACCAGCGATGGGAAAAAGGAGATAGGCAGTGAATCCTGGCAGCTTCTGTTGTCCACAGGGAATGTTTATGATGTGGTGAAGGAGTTTGGGAAGGAGAAGAGCAATGTGCAATCTAACCAACATAAACAATCACAAGAGCATAGAGAACTTGTTGATCGAGGGATGTTACAAGGAAAATTATGGGCTGATCAAGTTGGGGGTGAAGAAGACGAGGATGGAGTTGATTTTGAGTATAGTGATGACACGGAAAGTGAAGGTGGCAGCCCACATTCAGTTGCTTCACCAACGGCACAAGGTAACAAAGCTACTCGAACGTCTCCAACGACAAAATTGAGTTCTATAGCACCTGTTTTTGTGCCTTCAAGCAAGGCGATGATTTCAGTCCATGATAGGGCACTCTTGGATGCATTGGACAGTTCAAAACCACAAAAAGTAGCACATTCCGCTGGTTCAAAGTCGAATGCACAACTGATGCAATTTTCAGGTTGTAATACAATTTTGGGAGAGCAACAAGCAATACAACCCGCGCAAGGAGTATCTGGGCAGCAGCAATTATCCCATACATAATTGAGCAAATCAAATCTAGATAATTTCGTGGCTATACAATTCCCCCTAGGTGCTGTCAATAAGATTACTTATCAAAAAGTCAATCAAAACAAACTCAATGATGCAACAGAAAGCTAAACTGAATAAAGCAAATAATATACAGAATTCTTATTGAACAGCTTTCCAAATATAATAGATGAAAGTATTCTTACCTTTTGATCTCAGGCTCCATATGATCATCAAGCAAAATATTTTACAAGTAGATAATGGTCCTTCTTGAGTGAGATAGAAGTTGTAGCCTTAAACACTTCAATTTACAATTGAAGCCTGGATCCGACCTGCTTCACATCTATGAAATTCAAGAACAAAATCAAGTGGTAATGAAAACAGAATAAGATAACCTCCAAATTCTTCAATTTGAAATTTAAAGCTTCGAACTCGAGTGGGTGTTCATAGAGCTTTTAAGTTTCAGCTTTAATCTTTAATTGATATTATCAGCAATAATATGAAATTACTAATTTTTCTTAAAGCTTCAAACTTTTGAAGAACCGGGTAACAAGAATTTCAAACTGATGTTACCCGAATTCATCATCGAACAGAGCAACATAAATGGAGGGGCCAAAAATCTTCTCTTTCTATGCATTTTATTTTGTAAAAAGCTTCAACACATAGATTATGTCATTATCAAGCCAGCAAGATTCCTACAAAATTTGAAAGGTTTTCGGCCTATTTTGCTTCAAGACAGTGGAGGAGGAAGGGGAGGAGTGGTGGAGGAGAGAGAGGGATGAGAATGGTGACAGAAGATATCAACATATATAATTCAAAACAAATAATCCAAGATTTTCTACATCTAGTTATCTACAACCAAGAAATAAAAAAAAATATCCATTTTCCATCAAGAATTTTAATATCTTTTACCTCCTTCCACAGATCACAAAACAAAAACCCAAAACCACCTCACAACTTTCTTTAAATTTTCAAATAACAGAGAGCCATACAAATCTAAAGAAAGAAATTGCTTTTGTCAGAGAGAGAGCAGAGCCTGGTTTACTTGAAATTGAAAGGAGATTGGATGTGCGGAGATGATAGCCACCGGTTTCCTCTCTACCTTCCTACAGAGATAAAGCGAAGTAGAAAAGTGACGGACTGGTAAGCTATAAAAGAAAGGAAATGTAATTGGAGGTTCCTTATCTTAAATTAAAATATATATTTCTTCTATCACGAATCCTAGATTGAACAAAATACCAATTTATAACAGTAAAATTTTTAGGAATAATTCAAAGTAAAATTGAACTTCAATTAAGCATATTACACACTCAGAGAGAAAGAGGAAGAGAGAGAGAGCGCACCAATTAAGGAGGGAGGACAGCAAGGCGAAGAGTCTGTGCCATCCTCATTTTGAAATTTGGGGCTTAGGGTTCTTTGAATAGCGTGAAAAAACTGAAAATTTATTGTGGAGAGTGCTGGCGCTTTTTTATTAGGTACTCGAACTACCTTCCAAGTGTGTCTATTTAACACAGATCGCTGACATGTCATATTGTGTGAACAATGCGCGTGAAGAGCTAAAGAAAATTTTAGATAAAATCTTAATTTTTGGCTATTCTTCATAAAAAAATCCATCACGGCCAATCCTTAAAATCTCCAATTCCATTTTTTACAGAATATCTAGGGGAAGAAGTGCAAAGAATCACTCTTTAAGAATTTCCTTCAGCTTACTCTCAAGTTTTCTTGGTCGTGGTGCTGCCAAAGCTTTCATTATCAACTGAAATCACCGGCGAAATTTTCCATCAAACTCGATGGTTATCTGATTTGAATTTTGAAGAAGCGTGTAATTTTTAAGGTGTTTCCGAAATGAGGAAATAAGGAAGAAAAGGAGAGAGATTGTTGGAGGTGGCATTACAGGATCGTCGGAGAATAAATTTCCAGCCAAGATCGAAGGAAATTTCAGTTTCTCAAAACAACTATTTAATAATTATTGAGAAACAACTATTTGCCATGTCATTCGCGGGTGGATTACACTCACTTTGTTTTTCCTAGTGATGGTCAATGAGGTGTTCAATAGACACATATTGGATATACTTTAAGTGTCTAATAGGAATAGGCCTAACTTTAAGTGCCTAAGTTAAAAACAGTGCCAAGTTTAGGTGCCTGCTTATGTAATTTGCTTTTCTTTAAATACTTTATTTGTAACTTTAAATAACAATCTAGTTCTTAGTGATGAATATGCAAGTACGAAAAAACCAATTTCTGCTTGGTATAATAATTAAAGAAATAAATAAGTAAAATCGTAACTCATCTTCTGGATAAAACTGATTCCTTGGTCCTTCTCTAAAAAATAAAAAATAAAAAATAAAATATTGCTTTGTTTGACCGAAGTGAAATTGGGAGGAGTGCTTTAGATTTGAGGCAGTGTCACGACCCAATTTAGGATCATGACTAGCGCTTAGGAGCAAGTGCCCCCAAGTAAGCCTCATTGGTATTTTACAGAAAATCGGACAGAGTTTCCCCTATTTTAGGACTATCCAAAAGTTTTTCTGTCTCCTAAACAAATAACAACCAACCAATATTCAGCTAAATCAGTCATAATCCTCATCAACTAACCAAAAATGAGTTTTCACTAAGATTACAAAACTTATCAACATAATAATACTAATCCCATCTCAGAAATATGAAAACAAATGCAATATTAGGAACTAATCCAATATAATGAATGAATAACCATAACACTAATAAAAATGACTATGGAGCGACTCTAAGAGTTCAAAAGCAAAGACGATGACAAATAAATAGACTCTTCGCCCACGCGAACAAGTGCGGGGCTCACCAGGAACTATTAACTCGTATACTCCAATTAACGAAATCCTCACTCACGTCAACTGCTGTCTCTGTAAAAAAATAGCGGGGAATGAGTCGCTAGTTTAGTGAGTAATAACACTTAACCACAACCTTTTTTTTCATAGGGACAAGTCAGAAAACATGCTCGTACAATAATTAAAAAATATCATGAAATAAATGCCCTTTTTCAGAATCGGTAACAACAATCAATCTTGTCTGTTTTCATGTAAGCAGGAATCAATTAACAATTCAGTAATAAACTCTGTAAACATTGTCATATCAATATGTTTGGGAGGGTTCCAAGAAAGGATCATGTAATCTGTATCACTGTCTGGACCCCTTCGTAAAAGGAGTCAAATATAACTGTAGGTCCCTACTCGAGGGAAAACTGTAACTGTATGCTAGTTCTACCTTCCCACTAGCGAGGGCTATAACTGTATTCGGTAATCGGTAAATACAAGGTGCACCAGGTCTAACGAACCCGCCGTTAGCTACGGGATCCTTCAAAGTCTCCTCCCGTTCATACTTTTCTTTGTAAACAGTAAATCTTCACATGGAAGCATTTTCAAAACAGTACAGGGCATTTCAATTATCAAATCATATAATCCAATTTCGGTATGGTAATCATATCTTTAGTAATAGTAAAACATGTCTAGTAACAGTGAGAACATTTTAAATAACTGTAAACGTCTCAAGTAAATTATTTAGTACCATATCAAGTAAAAGACTTGTCCCACATGCAATTTCAAATATTCGGTAACATATTTTATTTTCAAAATAATGTATAAACCATGCAGGTTATGAAAACACAAATTGCGGTAAGATTACTACTCACAGTACTCGTGCAAAATACCAAACTCGTCACCTCGAGCAATCCGTATGGGTTCCTTCAATCAATCTATGATCACATCATATTAATGTCGTGTTAGTTTCCTTGTTCGGGCTAATTCATAACTAAATTTGAATATCCACCCCTCGGGATCACACGTTTAGTTCTCAATTCGTCAAATTTGTCTGCCTGTACTACAGTTAACTTAAGTGAGTCCATAATCTTCTAAAAAAAGGTCATTCATATAGTCTATTTATTGTACTATTTGGTCTCCTTAAATCATATGAATACTACAAACATCGGATAATATTATTGTCCATGATCTTCCTTCTTAATTGATATTTAAATCCTTTTTTTTGTACTCAATGAAAGCATACACTATGGAAAATATCTCAAGCAAATTCCCAAAAAAAGAAAAAAGGAGAAATTGATTATTTTGTTCTAAGTCGTCGAGTAATTTCACTAAGAGCAACTACAAACTTCACCGGACCTGGTGCCCAAAGCTTTAGTGATCAAAGCTTTTTATTTTCTCAAATTTTTCTTTCACGTTGGTGAAGCTTTAGGCTTCTTTTGTTTCTCCAATCCAACCTTTTCTTTCTTTAGGGATGTTAGTCATCTTCTAATTCTATAGAAGTTTAAATGTGGCGCTTCTCCCTTTTTCAATTCCCTTAACTTTATCCTAGCATTTTCTCTACTCAATCCCGCAAGGAATCATGAACAAAAATAATATTGTATCAAAAGAAAAAAGAATTACATGAAATTACCTGGAGTTTATTGTGGAAGCTCAAAAATTTGTGCCGATGACGAAGTGAAACACGGTATCGGCGCTAAGAAACACTAGAAACGTTTTCTTTCTTTTCTCGTTTGATGTGGTTGGCTAAAGGGATTTTTTGTTTTCAAACCCTTTTCTAGCTTCGTCAATTTGAAGCAGATGGGCTAAGGCCCACTTAAATTGTCTTCCTTCTTTATTTTA